>NW_009214849.1:470-21255 GCF_000690835.1 Fulmarus glacialis
AAATGGGTTAGGGCTCCCACTGGGAGAAAATATATTAGGAATTTTTTTAAGCGAGAAAAGTCAATTGCAGTTCATGCTAACTTAGGGCAGTACCCTGGGAAAGAGCTCTGAATAGCTGAGACTATGTCACAACATGTGAAAAAGCTGAATGGTTATTCCTTTTTGGTGCCATTAAAAGAGCCTTTTTAAGCTTTTGGGGGATGCCGAGTTGCAAATTTTATTTTTTGAACCTGTCTTTCAGGCAGTTCATTATGTTCAGTGACAGGCTTTTTCTAAGTAGCGGTCCTCTTAAGTTGCCTTAGTATCTTTTAAGACAACTAGAGCCAATTTTTTTTTTTCTCTTAAGGGGAAAAATAAGCCTTGTCTTAGATTTCCTAAGCAGTAATCACTGCCTGTTAGCATCCATCCGTAGCCCTGTATGTCCTCTCAGCTAGCTATCAAATACACAACACTAACCTGCCATGCCACACACTCAGGTAGATACTATCTTTACTATGCATTGTACAGAGCAAAGCTACTTTAAAGTAATGAGGGGTGTACCCCTCCAAAAAGCATGAGGACCCCGACTGCTTTTATTTGGTGCAAATAATCATGGGATTAGCTAAAAGAGGAAGAAATAGTATGATGCATCAGTGTTAGATGGGTATCATGCAGAGCCATGTGAGTTGCTATTATATAACATAAGAAACCCCAAAAGCTAACAGTTGTCCCAAAAAAATCTGTCCATGGAAATCTATTGCGACAACTTCGGTCTAATTCTGTGGGGTTTTTTTTCCCCTAACCTGTTGCTTTGGATGTCTGTGATAAATGTCTTTGATATCTAGTTCTGGAAACTGCTGAGAAAGTTTAAACATCCTTAATATTAACCTTAGATATAGTCATCGTATGTCACTGAGTGAAAACTCCTGTGATTCAATTGTCACAGAATAAACGGTTGACTTGCACCTACCTCAGATCTGGGTAAACTAGCCTGCTACCAATTAACGTACTGCCCTGGCTGACTTGCAGACCACCAGAGTCCTCTGGCAAGTAGGAAAGGAGAAGTGCTGGAATCCTGTTATACCTACTTCTTCTAAACACATTCACTCTGTTTAAGCCAATGCTTAAAATAACGCATCTGCTTCTACTAACTTCTACTTACTGGCTATGAGACACCCCTGCTGACCATTTCTTGGTGGCCTTGGTACTGCTGGTTTGGATTAAGCTATTTGTCACCTATGCACGTTTTGCTCTTCAATAGTTTAGGACAAGGGCATGTCCTTTTTCCTTCTATCTATCATAAAATCATGCTGAGATAGTGATAAATTGTTTCACTGTTCACTAGTTTGTGTACCTATTTGTAATAACAAATTAAATTATGATATTCCAGCTCTGCAGGTAACAGCATATTTCTAATGGCAAATTCTTTGTTTAGGTACCACCCATTGGGAAGTATCTCTTCAGTCTGCATTTAGCAGCGGGCACCTGGTATGATAAGGTGAAGTGCTCAGCATTCCCCAGTTTCCTGCAGGTAACTGGATAAACACGTGCTCTGTACTTCTAAAAATCTGGCCAGAATTTAAAGCTATATAACTACATCTTTCAATAAAATGATCATGGTCTTAAAGCACAGCTATAACTAGAAATAGAGCTGAAGTGACCCTAAGTCTGGCTTTGGTCTCAAAGTCTTTCTTTTCATCATAACTTGTCCCAAAGTCTTTTTTGAGCTAAATTACTCGCCGGCATTTAAAATCCTGTGTTGTGTTGCCATTGGAGTCTGACAATAATCTTGTCTGATTATAGTCTTCGCTGAGAAATTTGTATCTGATTTTCTCTCTCTGTTATGGACTCTGTAAACTCCTGAGCAACAGAGCAGGATCCGCATGACAGCCCAGCCTTGGCAGCCCCAGTCCACCCCTACGCCTTTCCTGACAAGCCGTGCTGGTGGTGCAATCACCAAAGACCTGAAGGGCTCCTTCACGGACGGTGAGGCCACAACACTGGTGAAGTAATAAGGTTAATCTTAAGGTCTTAAAACTAAAGAGATGGCAGAGAGGAGGCTCTGATCCAGCCTGGTAGTGCTAGATCAGATTCCCAGGGATCAGGGGAAGCTTGGAGGGTACTTAGCCCCTTGCAGGATAAGGCCACCAGTGAACGCCCACCCTGAAAATTACAAAGCCTTCTTGTCAGATTCCTCAAGCTGTAATTAGTTTAAATTATTTTATAAAAGAGGAGGGAAAAAACATGCAGCTTTACTGTTAGAAACCCCCTCATCATGATGCCTCTTCATGGGGTGTCCCAAGTAGAACAAAACGATTTTCTCTTGAAATGACATTGCCTTTGACAACAGATCACAGTATTTGCCACCTTAACCATTCTACTCATTTTTATGCTTAGAAAAATTGCCCAAGTTCTAGAAATTGTATCTTTTTCGTTAAAAAAGATGGAGAGAGGGGTAGTTAATCAGTGTGGGTAAGTCACCAAAGTTGTAGTGACTTTACTGGAGCTTTACTGGAGGTATTCAACACAGCTCTGCCAGTCTTATGCTCCTCTAGTTTTGTTCAGAGCCTGATGAAACAAAGTCATTCTTGAGTTCTACCTCAATTTTCATTGTAAGAACCTGATTTTGAATTCAGCTTAACTAGACCTCCCTTTTCTCCCTCCTCTTCAACCAGCAAGACACTTGGAAACATACAAATACCTCACTGTGGCTTCAAGCTAAATTCATTTATGACCAACTGACATAAATGATACCTGCAAGAAATTATTGATATACCTGCTGCTTGTATACAATGCCTTTGGACAAAAAGGGAGATTAACCTCTTTTTTTAAAAGTTTTCTCTGTTAGCTATTGTACTTAATGCATATAACTCTCTCATACCTGAGTAGCAAAAACTTACATCTGCCAATAAATCTGTAACAATACCATAATTGCATCTAATAAATAGTCTCCCTGCCCTCACTGGGCTTTTGTGAAGCTGAATAGCTGTGAACCACTTTGCAGTCCTCATCTGAAAGGTCTTCTATAGACAGAATAATATTACTATTTTAAATAGCAGAACGGTTATTGAGACGCTTCTGTGTTCAAGCTGTTCTTGACAGTAACCACAGGCTACTCACTGCAGCCTCGAAATCTGAAACCGCTAAGCTCATAGTTAGCTTAGCTATTCTCACTCAGCTAACACCTTGTTCCTTATGATTTATTTATCCCTTTATTCTGCAGTCTATCCAGGAACGAGATTGGGGTTTTTTACACATTAATTATTCATAATGACTCAAGGAGTTTGTTTATGCAAACATATTTCAGGCCACAGGCTCTCTATGAACTCTTCGCCTTCCTAATTGCTTTGCATATTTGCTGTTCATCATGTGCTGTCTACAGAACTCAGGGATCATTGCAAACCACATCATGTGGCATTGCTTTTGTTCTCCGACTGATGAGTCTCAAACCCAGGGAAGGCGTTTCTGGAAGGCACAGGAGTGCTTCCGACAAGAACATTAGGGCATCTTGCTGTTTCCCAGGTCTCTGCAGCTCTCATTCAACTGTTTCTGAAATCGCAGATTCACTCTCACATACTTTTGGAGACTGGGTTGGGCAGCTGGCATTGCTCTCTCAACTTTTTACTTCAGTTGCTACTAGCAGTGGTACTACAGTGGAGGTCAGTGGTTTGAGATAGGAGAATGACTGAATCCGGCACGTGGTAACACAGGTGCCCTCCTGTAGAACACAACCAGGCTAGTTAGGTCAAAGTTAGGAGGCAAATCAAAGGGACAGACAGGTTAAATGACTTTCCCAGTGGCACCCAGAAGGACTGCTGCAAGTTCGGACTGCAACTCACAACTTCAGCATCTCCATCGGTGTTTGGTCTGTGGGATTACTGCCTACTGATTCCACCAAACTTGTCTTTTTCTCTTTATACCCGTTTCCTGCTCTTATTACTCTTGGCAGCTGTTACCGCGCCATGAAAAGACATTCTTGTGGGAGTAGGACTAAGGGGGTAGGGCCCTTGTTTCTCTCAGTGAAAAGGTCTGATAATCCTGACATGCTGTAAGGTCTCTGGGGAGTGGTGACCGCTCTTACACAAGCATCACAAACAGGAGTTACACACAAGACATAAAATAATCCCTCCACTCTATTGAAAATAGAGTAGCAAATCAATGCCTGGCATTAGTCTACTGGCAATGCCTGCGTCCAGATTTGGGTGCCAACTTTTAGAAATATGTGAGCCTAGTGGCATGATCCCAAAAGCAAGCAGCGAGAACAACCAGAGGCCTTGACACTGTGGCTGGAGTGGAAAGACTGAAAGAACTGGGTTTGTTTACTCCAGAGACATCGCTAAGGGGACACAATGACAGTGTAAAATGTTCCTGCAAAGAAGAGAGGAATAAACTGTTCTCTACTGGATACAGGACAAGAAGGAAAGGACATACATTGCAGCAAGAGACATTTAAGCTGCAGTGGAGACAGCTGGACTCCAGTCGGGGTTGCCTGGGAAGGGAGTAACTTTGTGCCATTAGGTGAGGTCTCCAAGTTAGAAGCACCATTGAACTTTAGAGTTTAGACTTCTTCTATATGTAGTAAAGAAAGGCGTTAATTCTGGCTGTGCTTCAACTCTCTTTGAAGAAGCTTTTATCTCTACATTGACTAGTGAGGGAGCCCAGCTTCCTACATTAGCCGATTCATTTAAGTGCCTAAAGTTAAATGGGACGGATCTGGGCCTCAGTGACTTGCCTTTACCCTATGACTCCTCATCAAACCCTGTGGGTCCTATGTTGTGGTCTCCAGTTTCTGCTTTCATCATTGCTTTTCAGTTTACTTGCTGCATTCAGCAGCCAATCTTTGCTTTACAGAAGTTTGAACAACCTTAGCATAATACATATTTCCTGTTCTTCAGGAAGGTTAAAGATTTGTTTACTGCACCAACCTGTTTAATGAATTACCCTTTGAATATATGACCACGATTCTGAAGGCTCTATCAGCTAAACCATTTCTCTTCTAAAATAATTGGTAACGAATAATATTTTACCTAGTGGGTCGTATTCCAGTGTAAGTGCTAAAAAGCCAGATAAAGGGAAAATAGATTTTAGTCTCAGTTTTCAAAGACTCTTTATAAATATGAGCAAGTAGAGTGAAAAAAAAAAGATACCATGGCAACATCCTAATAATCTGACTGTCCTATCACATCAGAAGATGCAGCATTAAAAAACATCTATCTATAACCCCATTACTGTGGGCTAAGGCAATATTGGGGAATTGTCGTAGGTTAATTAACACCAAACACTGTTTTATAGCAGTGCAAAAATCCCCTTCTCAGCAGAATCCTACTGGCCTAAAACTCTTGAGGTTGTACATTTAGAAAAACTGAGGTCTATCTTAAATGCTCTCTGTCTTTTGCTTTTTTTTTTTTGATTTTTTTCTGAGCCTTTGGGGTGTACTTGCTTGGTTTTTCACATTGTATGCCTATAAGGAAGTAGAAGATGAGGGTGTCCAACGAACTCACTGGAGCTGAAACTGGGAAAAGCACGGACTTGAGATTTAAACCTGGCATCAAAACACTTGCATTGGAAAAGCTGGTGCAGCTTCTGTCTGGACGGTGGGACTTTGCAGCAGCATGACAGGAGGTCTGTAACATGGCATATGCTATACCATGCTTCCACTGTCCCTATTAGCAGTTCTAGCCTGTCTTCTCAAGGAAACAAGACTTATAAACTCACACTCTTGGTGATGTGTGCACATACAGGTCTTTCCTCCTGTTGACTAATTTCAGCCAAGGTTGACAGAGGACAAAAGATCTCCAGTAAAATAAGCTCCTAGAAATGTTAATGGAACTAGGAGATGGGTGGAGGGAAGAGAGCCTACTAGTGCCTCACTTAGGGAAAAAGAGCTCCTTTCACAGCAGATATTGAAGAACCCACAGAGCAGAGACCTATTTGAAATGAAACTTCCCACACTTTTAATTTTCACAGGAGTAATTGTTTAAAATAGATTTGGTTGGAGTCACAGCACATAGAGGCTCCGCTGCCACCTACTCCTAGTCTCCCAAGTACTTGAACACCTTTGTTTCCTATTGACAAAGGAAAAAATATACAAGTTAAAACATCTCTTGGGAATTACATTTCTCTGTCCTGTATTTGTTCCCTACAGCTAATCTTTACTTCATACTCACTGCAGTTATTGTTAAAAATCAGGACTGACTTTTTTTTTTGATTGCCAGCTTAACCAGGTCTACTTGATACCGTATAATCAGGCCGCATTTTTCTTCCAGCTCTATAAACAGCAGAGCTGCTGGACTCGGCTAGACCGTAGCTACCGCTCTTACCCTGCTGTAAAGGCACGAACTATATCAGAGCACAGCTTGCTCCTGCAGCTGCTTTGGCTCCAGAGGGGTGTTTGTGTCAGTAAACTAATCACACATGACTTGGACAAGAGGCAGGCAGGAGCAGATAAGGGGCTGTTTTTGCAGAGTCCGTTCTTTGTCCATGGCCATGTTTTGGTGAATGAAATCATCGCAGTGCAGACAGCAGTGTGACTGAACAGGAAAGGAGCCTGGTTGCCCCTTAGTTACAATCCCCATTTGGTTATGTGCTCCCAGCCTTGGACAAGTCATTTAACCCTTGTGTGACGACTTCTCTGAGCAGTAAAATTTTGTGTAAAAACAGCGGCTTGTTGTCTGGAGGTGGTGAACTTTAGTATCTTTAAAAATAAACAGCCAGACAAATGGGAAACATGCTTTAGTTTCCACTTAGGAAAGAGAAGTAAAAACCTTCCCAGTGATTTCCTTATATGTGTGACAGAATAGGAAGAAATAGCATTTTTTTGTAGTGTAAGATTTGTCCCTCCAGTATGACTGGTAAGCTAATAACTGGGACATTGTTAGTCCTAGTGCCATGAGCTACTTATGGCACAGTGTAGTTCCATTACAAAAAATATATGCTGTCCCTCTTCCCTAGATGCAACGCGAATCAGTCAGTAGTTTCCTAGCTGAGAAGTTCCCACATTTGTTGTTTTGGTGAGTGAAACGGAGACAGTCTGTCTGTGGGTGCTGCCCACAACATATCAGCCTGGCTTCCTCCCTTCACAACACAGCCCAGACCCTGCTTTGAAACGAGGGAATCCCCTCTTGTTTCCCTGGGTAAACACCGGGACCATTTGTAGCTTGATGCGCCAGGGTGAGTAACGATCATTTATTCTTGCTAGTTTTATGGGGTGCTCACAGTGGCCACCTGCCTGGCATGTGACTGATTTTGAACCACCGTGAGAAGAAAGGTGGCCAGGGAGGAAAATCTTCCAGCCACGTTGGACCTCCAAGTCCTTGACCTCCTGTGCAGTCGGCAGAACAGAACATTTCTTAATGGCAACCAGGAAACAAAAGAGAACTTCAAAGAGAGGAGTCAAAATACCTGTAGGGCTTTTGTGGCCAAATTGAGAGGTAAGACCCTAATGTTCACTTGCGTTGTCCAAGGAGAACACGTTCTCAGTGTGGAAATCCTGGTTTCATTAGAGATGAAAGCTTACCTCCAATTGAGATCAGAAGAGCTGGGACTCCCTCTCTGGTGCCTGGATGCCAGCAGGAGCCATTCTCAACAGCCACAGCACGCAAGCTATGGTGTGCCCTGCTGGGGTTGAAAGCAGGTGTGCCTTCAAAACAGGACCTAGTTTTGAAAATTTGATTGGGTGCATGTGTTCTTAATTTCACAGGAAGATGCTTGCAGAGAGGAAAGGGGCTCAGGTGAGCTGTGAAGGGAAAGAAAATACGTGACAGATATCAGCCCTGTCGTACTGCTGAAGAGGACTGCAGTGAACATGGATGGAGAAGAACTTGTGCGAAAGGGAGTGGGGTTAACAACATAATGGGAGATGTCCTGAAGAATGGCTTTGAATAAAACACCTGAACATATCTAGGCCAGCTGAAGAAGAAGGAGAAATATCAAGCAAAACTTCCTGCTAATGTGATCTAGTAGGCTATGGAGTAGTCTTAGAGAAGCAGCGGAGATCCCCAACATTACAAAGCAGAACACAAATGTGATCAGTCATGCTCAAGCAGAAAAGTACGGACTATTCCTGCTTTTGGAATTCAACATAGCAAGGGCTGTCTGTTTTGAGAGAGAAAGACAACACTGAGACTGGAGGAGACTAGCTAGAGATTTATTTTTGTAAAAACAGAAGACCCATGGACAGGCTGATCCACTCAGTTTATTAAATATGGCAGGCTGGCCTCCATCATTCCTTATAGCAAAGCTCAAAAATATGAATCTTCATCAATTAAACACTGCTGGATGTAGTTTTAAAACCTTGCTCAAGAGCCACATCCAGAAACTCATGACAGCTGGTTGGATCTGAGCCAGTTGGTTTTGACTTGAAAACAAAGAAAACCCTCCTGTGAACTGAGAGGTCTATTACTATCAGTTTGTCTTTGTTCAAAAAGAACCATTATCTGCTTCCTTAGGATCAAAGGTAAATAGTTCATGAACACAAGAGAAAAGGAAAAAGGAATCCTCTAGCCAGAGAACTGTACATATTGAGGCAGCCTGTTGTCAGGGCATGGCATGGTGTTCCCATTGTAAACCTGGTCTGATTAAACAAGGAAATAGGTAAAAAAATGATTAAGCTCCGAATTTTTCATAGGTGCTGGCTTCTTGCAGTGGTCAGCATCCAGGGTCTTCAGGTTGTGGCTGTCAGACTTGTACACTGTCTCTTCAATTTCAACTCACCCAGCTTGAAGGGAAGAGCAAGCTGCAAAGAAAACCTGGCTGAGTTGTGGGGTTGTGAGATGTGGAGAGTTCTGTGCCAGGACTCACACTTAATGTATGTGCTTATTAGCACTTTTGTGGAGTTCTTTTCTCCTACTTCTCTCCTTTTTCCACGTCTTTTACAGTCTCAAGGCATTAGACTGTGCTATATGTTTGATCCAGAGGTACTTCTTGCACCTTTCCTGGTTGGATGTGTTGAGTGTGACGTTGCAGCCTTGCAGAAGAGTCAGTCTGTAGGTGTTAGGTCAGGCTGGAAAAACTTCCCCTATAGTACAGGGTGGGTGCACGAAGAGAGGGCAGGATGTGACTGTAGGTCCTCGGCTTCCATGCCTGCCCTTCCTAATTCAGAGCCTGCTGAGGTAGGGCAGGGAGCTGGGATCTTGACCAGGCAGGCGTTCCTGACTCACTGCACGGCTTACCATCCCTTGTGCTGAGCAGCGCAGGTTCTGGAGTCTTGTATATCAGGGAGTCTGCTGTCACTGGAAGAACACATAACTGCTTGACATTGAATAAAGAGCCTCTGACTGAAAGTGCTGTAGGGGTAAGAGGGAGGTATTATGGAGTTTTCTGTAGCTGATGGTGTTGCAAAGACTGCTTACTGCCTGTAAGCAGGCAGAAGAGTAAACAG
Organism: Fulmarus glacialis; assembly: GCF_000690835.1. Classification (NCBI taxonomy): domain Eukaryota; kingdom Metazoa; phylum Chordata; class Aves; order Procellariiformes; family Procellariidae; genus Fulmarus; species Fulmarus glacialis. Next base: position 9,829 of record NW_009214849.1, read on the forward strand.
AAAGTCCAACTACTGTTACTACCACAATGCCCCTCTTAAGCCCATTTGTAACGAGCCAGCCTGAGGCTTGCCACGGTACTTTTCCCTCAAGTAATCATTTTCATGAAGGAACCTGTCCTGATGCTTCTTCCCTACAAGCTCAATAATCCAGTCCATGTTCTGGGTGGAGATCTGCATGGAGATCTCATATTTCATTCTATAGGCTGGCATTTAGTCTGTAGAATAGGTTTTGATTTTCTGGAGAAGTTCTTGCTAATTTAGGAGGACTTTGGATTAGTCCATGAGACCTAGGCTGGACCATGGAAACAGCCTACACAGACCCTTTTCTGTGCCTCGGGGCACTAGAGCACTAGTGTCCATCAATACCGATAGGAAAGTTTGGATCATTTCATCAATAACAGATAATTTGTCTCTACTGTAATTATATTTCAGACTCTGTGCTGCTTTGCTCCTCAACACAGTGAAATCTATCCGGTGTTTATTGCTGTCCTGGTTACCTTTCTCTCAATGCATTAACCATGCAGAGAACCCCCCTGTTTTTTATCACACTCATTGTCATGACAACACGTTTGTGCTCTGCTGCTTGCCATTTTATAGCTTCTAAAGCTGAGGAAATAACACTGCTGCGCTTCAACTCTATGAGCCACAGTACTTTACACTCTTGTTCTGCCCTGAGCTCTTTCCTGAGCTCATGTCAACTTCTATTTACTTCCCCTTCTCTGCGGAAAACAGAAGGAAGGGGCCAAACAGTTAAAGTATGGGATGATGCCAGGATGGGCCAAAGTGGTAATGAAGAGAAAGCAAAAAGTGGCATTAAAGTGGTTAAGACAAACCTTCACTGCCATAGCACTGATATATGGGACAAATCCGCCCATCCTTTTCTTACTTTGGATGCATAAACATGACAACATATTTAGGTAATCCGTTGTCTCTCAGCCTTCCCTTTGCTGCAAGATGTTACAGCTTGATGGAAGAAGGGAATCCTATTTTCTGAGCCTCCTTTTTCTTTCTTGTCCTCCATTTTCCCCATCTGTAACTGAGGAAGCAAATTTAGTCTCCTTTAATATGCTAGATGAGCCAGGGATTATGTTCCTATGGACAGGAGGTGTCTTCCGATAATGGGATCATGGCTAGCACTATATTCTGGCTGCTGTTCTTCTAAGCTCTAAAGACCTCATCTAAATTACAGAAAAATGCCAGTGATTATGTTAATAAATATGACAATCCCAATGGGTTTTAAATAGCAGTTCACAGCTTCGACAAGCCTGCATCAAAAAGAGAAAGTTAACACCTGGCTGGGAAATTTATTAAAATTGCAAATGTTAATTTGCTTCTAGCTTGACTTGGGTCACTCATCTTCTGCAAGAAAATTGCACAGAGAGATTTGACCCAAAACACTGAATTATTTGAAGAATACTTGAACTTCAAGACTATCTGAATTAGTGAAAATTTTAATGGGAATAATTTTGTTCTTTAGAATACATTGACCAGAGCCTACCTTGATGCTACAGAGTTTTCCAAAGTGGCCTGGTGGATGCCTCCAGGGACTTGACTTATGATCACTGCATGGAAAGTTCCTGTTACACAGTGGTTTTTTTTCCCTAAGAGAACTAGTGCCTCTCCTGGCACTTGCAGTGCCATAGCAAAAAGCACTTGAGAGTAACACCCTTGGTGGAGCAAAGTTGTGTTCGACATGTAATGATATGTAATTGGAAGTGGAGTTGTCTCTGGGAAAAGAATCTGCAGCCTGAAACTTCCTCCCAAACCTCTCATGACCATAGGACTGTTTTCTGCATTACTAACACACAACACAGAGATTTCTGCTACCATATGGCCAGTGAAAGGGGACTGAAAAGCCTTTCAGCCCTTGGCAAATGAAATGCGCCACATAGTAAGATCTGGATATCAAGTTGGATGGAGTGTCCTTTCTTTGGCCTGATCCAGTGAGGATATAAATCATTCACGTCTCCGAGTTTCTTATCTAATTCGGTACCTCGAGCCATGGCTGCTGGCTTCGGGGAGGATCCTGGAGCACAATATCTGCAGCCGCCCTCACTTCAACTCCTGTAACTCCAAGTCGCTGTGGCTCACCAGGGTGACAGACTGGCGTAAGACAGGTGGACCGCGTCTCCTGGTGAGGTTCTTGCCATCCCTATTTTCTGTCACTCTGTATGAATGGCAACAGAATTTGGCCCAGTACAACTATCTGTGTTGAATTTCCCCAGCACACAGCAAGTTCTGCCCTTCCTGGTACAAGACCTAATTTGTTCCCGTACCCCAGGGACACAGATATCACCCCAGTGGATCTGTCCAGATCTCTCCGGCTCTGTCCCTCCGCCGACTGAGGCTATTTAGGTGCCAAGACTCACAGATCCTCCCTCTCAGCAGCTGATGTTACTTCAGCATGAAGAGAAAACAAAGTAGGTTAAGCTTGATTTTAATTAAACATTTCCTGCTCTCACAATGAAAGTGGAAAACACATGTGGGTGTCTCCTCACTAAGTATGAAAGACAAAACAATGCTTTATAGGAACGACGCAGATGTTAAACCCTTTGGCACATCTTGTCCAGCTCACTTTCCTTTGAAGTCAGGCTGGGGTGATTTACTTAAAATGCTTCCCTCCTGTGCGTGTCATAGAGTCCTGTAGATGATGAGGAAAAATGAAGACATCCTTAGCGAGCCTGCAAAAGCATAGTCTTTCAAACAGAAAGAATTCTTCAGAGGAATAGTCTGTTTTTCCCAATTCGTAGCTCTGTAAGGAATGATAGGATGTGAAATATCGTTTAGATTCAGTCTCAGAAAGGAATATGATATTTTCATTTCAGTATGGCTGAAGGGAATCGATTGTTTCCTATAACTCTGTGTGTACAAGTTACAATGCTTCTACCTGGGCAAAACCATCCGTGACTGCAAGATGCCACTACTGCCCTGCTGCCGTCCTGCCAATCGCCAGTACCTGGAACTACCTCCAAAGGTGCCTTTCTGGAGAAAGGAGCTGATTCACAGGGAAATACACAGGGGCAGTCACATAGCAGTCACAGCCTGATTATCCAGATGGGCTACTGATCTGGCTCAATATGACAATTTATAGGGTTGCATATCTCATGGATGTGATAAGGGACACTTACATGTAAGTGATGTCTACATTTCCTAGAAGACATGGAGTTAGTGGTTGAATCTATTGTTGTTTTGGCTTAAGTTCTGCAACTGAACCCAAACTCCTTGATCATGTGAAGTAATCAATGCTCTGGCACTAGGTTGGATTGAGTTGGCCTCTTGAGCAGAGGGATTAACTGGGGGCATTGAAAGTCAGTCAGAGATGTTTTCCTTGGAGTGTTGCCTTCCTCTTCACGTTGTGCAGCCCTTTGGGCAATGAATTAAAATGAAGACACTCTGAAGAAGTACATAGAAAACACACTGTTCTCCTGCACAACCCGTGATACTGCACAAGCTGTGTGGACGCAACTGGCTGTAACCCCAGCTGGCTCTGAGAACTCAAGCCCAAACTCCAGCACAGCAACCAAAGACATGACCATGGAAAGTAGGAGAGGAGGGCTCCCCCGGCCCCTGCCACTCCTCCAGGACAGAACCAGCTTTGCCTTTGTCATTCTCACCCATTCCCCCCTTGTTTTTCAAAATCTCTTGTGATGCAGATTCTGTGTCATCCTCAAGCAATCTGCTGCACTGCTTCCCTACTCTTTCAATTAAAAGATTTTTCCTACTGTCTGAATCTCCCATGTTGCAACTGATGCTTCAGCGCAGGCGTTCCCAGCCCCGCGCGCAGCAGGGTTCCTCCACCTGCCTTTGCAGACTAGGCTCCCAGCCTGGGCAGCCCAGCACCTCTGGGTGCAAAGGGATAGCATCAAGCTCAGCTTGTAATTCAGTTTGCCCCCTTTTCTGCAGTTGTGTTTGATTATTTCTGCCCTGCTCTAGTCCCTACAGAATTATCTTTTTCCAGACATTTTTTTTTCCTATTTGCCAAGATATTTTGGTATTTTAACTGTGATTGACTTGCAGCCCCTCTCAGTTTAGTGGCCTCTGCAAGTTTAGCAGGTGTAGTCTCTCTTGGTGGAATCCCAAGGGTTGAAATCCTCTATATAGCAAACCTGACATCCAAATTGTCCAGCTCTCCCAGAACCCAAGGAGCATTGGCTGAACTTTTTCTCTTAATAGCCTGCAGTAGCATCAAGGAATACAATTGTGGCCTGGCACAAAGCTATTGTTAGAGATGTTTGCACTTTCCTAAGAGAATATAAATGTCCTCAGAAAACAAAGCTTCAGCGAAGTTTTATTAGAGCAAGCTAGTGAAGCTCAGGGGATGGAAAGGCTAGCTAAAGGCTTTCAGGTGTATGCCCTTTTTCTTGTCTGTTTGCAGTTTTATTCCAGTGTTCATATTATGATCTTGGCACAGATAAAAACCCCATTTGTGTGTGATCAGGAAGCAATACTTACTACCTCATTTTTGGACACTGCTGCAGGGGACAAAAGTGTATTTCTTTCATATGCACACAGACAGATGTTTCTGGATAAGGTAGATTACATCCAAATATTAAGGAAATAACTTCCAAGAAAAATTTCTATCCTTCCTGGTACTAATCTTGATTTTACTCTTTTTTTTAATTCAAGAAGTCTGTTTACTATTACTTTGACAAGGTTTTGTGAGATGTGCAGCCCTGCACTAACAGGCATGAAGAGTTATTGTGACAGCACAAACCATAACGCCATCCATCTAGCCCATCAATCACATTTCCCAAAACACCCAATGAAAGAAAGTGGTATTCTATCCACTTCCTGACTGTTTTTACTCAAAATAAGCAGCAACTAGATGAGAATTTCTTGAGGTTGTGCAAACGGAGTTAATGTAATCCTGACTCCAGACCCGTTGCCGTTAAGATAGATCTATTGCAATTACAGATGATGACGACATTATGATGGCATTCATTTCTGTTAAACAACGCGCTGCTCTTTCGCTCTCGTTCCCTGGGCTCTACTTTCCCTCTTAGTAAGGCAGGTCCAAGGGCAGGGACAAAGACCTGAATTCTCCTATCAGGTTACCCTAATGCCCTGTGGGTCTCCTTGCCAAATGGCAGAAGAACCTGACTTGGAATAAAAATTGTCAGAGCTGTGTTGATTTTTGTAGACTCGGGATAATTTGTGCCAGCAGAAGTTTTCTCAGGACTCTTAAGAGGAAAGAGACTAGAGGATTACAGGGAAAACTGTACTGGTATTCATGGAAAAGGCTAATCTTGTGTGTGAATATGGTCATGCTCTGGCTAAAGTAATTGCTGGCACTAGAGAGTAGCAGAAGTTAGAGCCTGTCACTGAGAACAATCTGTCCTGGCTCATCTTGCACTGGTTATCATGAGAGTTGTGGATGGGGGCAGATTATGCTGACCCTGTCCCATCTGGCAGGGCTGCCTTGTCCGTGATGGCGGTGCTCTGGGGACAGCACTGGAGGCCCACTTGCCTTTTTAGAGCAACTTACCTGGGCTCTCTCATGCAGTTTTCTGCAGAAGGCAGCAGCAAGCAGAACAAGGGAGAAGGCGGAAGATACATGGCCAGACAGACAGGCTCTTATCCATGGTTTGTCAACGGTTTTATTGAAGTTGAGCAGCTGAGACTGTTAGGAGGTCTTGGGAGGACAAAATGAGAGAAGGGGAACGGTTGCAGTATTTGTTAGAGTAGAGCTTATCCGAGGTCAGAAACCCACCGGTGTAACACAAACACAGGCAGGGATAGCTATAGCTCCAAATTAAACTGGCAAAACAAAGGGTTAGTAAATGTCCTGAGATACCCCAAATCCCATCAGAAGTCAGCGGCAGAGCCAGGAAGAGAACTTTTCCAATGATTGATGGTTTTGTTTATTTTTAAAAATTATTAAAATCCCTCCAACTCCCCACCCCACAAGTTTCTGGAATTTGATGTAAAGAAAACATTTAATTTCAGATTCAAGTGTTGTAGCATGTTCTAACATCTATTTTCTTGAATAAAGTGGAATGAAATTTCTGAATGAAGAGCCGTTTCCAACTGGAAACCAAATGTTCCGGCTGGAGTTGCCAACACGAAAAATTTCAGCTTTCACCATTTATTGTGGTTTGTTATTCATGGACAGTTGAGCACAACTGAGACAAATTCACAAAACGTTTACGTTGCTGGCAGGTCTCCTGATGCTCTGCTGAGTCCCACCATAAGGACTTCCTCCTGCATGTGGCCTGCCAGGATAATTTGCTTAATCTACCACTCTCCAGTTGTCACCTGCCTTGCCAATATTATTACCTGTGGCCTACATCACTTGACAGAGTAGCAGCAGAAGACAGGAGCCTCTGTACAACACCTTTTTAGACCTGAGGGCTCTAGACACTCAAAGAGGTATCGGTTCTCTGTGCATATTCAGTACGTATGGGCACAGTGTGAGATTGGGCTATGGTGTATGGCCCATGGCAGCCACCTACCCCAGTTGTACCACAGATGTTGGGTGCTACTGCACAATTATGTGCACCCCTAGAGCGTCTCAGTCAGGTTGCTGTTATAGTTGAAGCTGATCTGTGGCCACCTGGAACCTGCAACTCAAGAAACTCAAACCCAGTTTGCTTGACTGAATCATTCCAGGGGCATCTGCGAGTCGGACTACCCACAGGTTGGTTTACCTCTGGCAGTAATTATTCAGTAGCCAGTGAATCTCTCCTAGGCATTTGAGAAACCGTCAGCTTTCTGATCCCAGGAAAGGAGAGATTAAACTCTCAGTAGCCTGTATCTTTATTAGCAAGTTCATACTGACCTGATTTTTAAAACAATTTTCATAGATTTGTTAGTTTAAGAGAACGTGATTCTTTTTGTCATAGAAACATCACCACAGTGCTAACAGAAACTTATTAAACTGGATATTTGAGTGGAAAAAAATATTTAGCAGCTGTTTGCAGATGCATGTGGCTTGACAGATATTAATATGACATAAAACTATCTCTTTGTTCAGACAAATCTTAAAGCTATTTATAGCTATTAGCTTTTTATCTATTATGTGTTAGCTCTTCATAGCTGTTTATAGCATCATGTAGTGCACTACAGGGACACAGGACTTCAGCACCGTTGGGAGTTACCATGGTGTTTGCAGGGAACAGAACACAAAGACCTGAGTTTTGGTACTTTGTTCATTTTGCAAGACACACGCGTGCACACACGTGCACACACACACACAGAGACACGCTGCTGGTGCCAGTTACTTGCTAGTACAAAAGAATAAGGCTCCCTCTGTGCCTAGAACAGCATCCATTTACATTAGCAGGGAATTTGGGCTGTATGATTTATTCTATGCTGCCTCAGGCAAGTACTAGAAAGATATCTGGTGAAGATGGGAACGGAAAAACTTATCCGGCTCACAGCAGCTGGAAGAAGATACAACTAGAGTGCATCAAAACTTGTATGAAGGTTTCAACAGCTTCGCTGTTGAATGGTGTTCTGTACATGCTCCTGAGCTCCTGGGATTTGTGTCATAAAGAACATCAGAAAATTATGAAACAGAAACCTCCATTTCTGCATAGAGAACACAAAATCTTGAAAATGGGGAACACGAGTTAACTTGTATCTCCAAAGTTCAAGCTGCTCTCTGTTCAAGAAGAGGAGAAACACAGACTTACGCTTTTAAAGCGCTAACGTACTTCTTTTTTTTTTTTTTTTTTTTTTTTTTTTTTAAAATGCAGAAGGAACTCAAAACAGAGAGATTTAACCTGCAGTGGTGTCCACTGTTGTTTTTCGTCTCTGACCATTTTGGGTAATGACACGGATAAACAGAATTCACTGGAGTCTGGGTTTAAGCTCCTGGCTTGTGTTCCCAGGACTGTTGCCAGCTTAATGAACTTTGCCCCAAGTTCTGTTTGGAGTTTTCACCATTGGTTTGACAAAAGGTGAAAAGTATTGATGATCTGATGTTTTAGTGCTTTTCATCTAAGATGCCAATGTTACATCATCAAGCTTCATAAACAAAGGGCCAGATTCTTGGTTATAGTCAGGATGCTTTGTGCACAAGTCAGCGTCATGCACAGAAACTGCATGAAGATTGCTGCCGCAGCCCTCTGATTTTGTTCCTGCTTAGCACAGGCTGGTTCACCTGTGCTGTTTTCGAACTGCCAGAGCTGCTCCATCTTACATTACCCTTTAATGGCAATAAAAGGCCAGAAACAATTCAGTTGATGAGCGAGCAGAGGAATACTGGCCATATAGTTCCCATAGCCTCCCACAGAATAGAAACCCTCTTTTTACTCCTACACAACTGGGAGATCATCCCTGCCCTGAGGTGACCTACACCAGGCTGGAGTGTTGTTGCAGGGAGACTGTGCCTAGCAGTAAGAAACCATGGCTTTGCTCAGGGAAATCTAATCCATGTTCACTGGGCTAATTAAAAAATATATTGGTATTTCTATTAAAACTCACAAGGTTTGGTTAAGAAATTAGGCTCATTATTTCTCAGCCTTATCGAAAAGATTGTAGGACTGGTTAACCCAAGAAGTAAGCAATCTTTAGTTTACATCTCCTCTGAAATGTGCTATATGTGAGCACTCCCAGAGGCTTGTTTTCATGGGGAATACCCTGGTCATTTGCCCAAGAGGGCAAAATCCAACTTCATTTCTCTTATAAGGGGCACAGTCACGTTAACTTATTTTCATTGCCCAGTCAGGTAAGGAGTTGGTTTTCTCCTGAACACTGATCAGAGCTACTTGGGAAACTGTTTTTATTCCCAGACACACTCTTTGGATAATACTGCTATAATTCTTAATAACGAAATACTCTCAAAACTTCTCCTGAGACATGTATAACACGGGCAAATCCTGCTGTCTGCAATTGTAGATAAAACTAGGACAGATGGAGTTAAAGCCTACTAAACATTTGGAAATTGCCACCATAAAACCTTGTCCTATCTTTCGAGTCCAAGGAAATAGGACCAGCAATGCTTAGACTCTACTCAGGCCATCCAAATCAAAGAGCCATGCAGGAACGGCACTGCTCTTTCTAGGCAGCAGTGGCATTACAATGACCCAGACATTTATTTTTTCCTTTCCTTTAGGGTAAAGATGATTCAAAGATACCCTGGTGTGTGAGACACAGCTGAGAGAAGTAATGGACCTTCTGTGACATACTGTGAGCGGACACGAGGAAATTGGAATATCTAAAATCAGCAAAAGTTGGTGTGACACAAAGCCCACGCTCCCAGCAAGACTTCCAGTGGCCACGGCGAGCTCTGGGACGGCAACATCTCTGCAGGACCCGCGGGGACTGATGCTGTCTGCTGCTGCGGGACACGGCTAGAAAGGGAACTGCTGGGAGCCCATGATGACAGATCATTGATTTCCTGTTTTCTTCCCCAGCTTATCTGAACCTCTGGACTCGCTTGTCTGGAGAAGAAGGGGGAAAAAATAGAGTTGGCACTTGCTATTGTGTTTTCCCAGCTTTTTTTCAACTGACCTGTGATTAAAAAAAAAATCCATTTCAGCTTAGAATAGCAGAAGTGGTATCAGAGAGTTTACAGACAACAGGAGCTATCTGTTTTAGGCACCATTATATTTAAATGGATTGTTTTCCCTAAAGCAATGCATCCTCTAGGTTTCCTTCAAGCTATCTCTGTGACACCTGGAGCGGAGGATGCTGAGACTGCGTTAGCCCTACGTGCCACGTAGCTCCCCATCCATCGGTGTGCCAGGTGCTTTTAGTGGAGCACAACTCTACCGTCGGCTTAGGAAAAGGAGTGCTACCAGAAACTAGCAAATATTTAGGAAGGCGAAAAGGAGTTAAACTGGGAACTGGAATAGGACACAACTGCTGACAGATATAAAGAGATACGAGATTTGTAGAGAGTGTTGGTGAGGACTTTGGTAGAGGGTCTCTTCTCAGCGTAAAATGGTGGTGTGGTACCTACAGCTCTATACGTTGTACGGTAAGGTGGACTGCCTGGATGTGCCTGCCTTCTTGCTACAGAAATGGTAAATCGCCATCTTCCAGTGCCTTTGCCTCACCTCCCACCTGTGGTCTTTGTAAGCGCTTTGAGAATGGAGGTTTGGAAGATTCTTCCTATTACAAGTCTTCATAGAGCCCAGAAGAATAGGACCACAAGCCCCAGCTGGAGCCTGTCCTTGCTAACATAACTCTTCCACCAAATAAAACACAGGGTTTCAAGATTCTTTGTCAATGAGTTATCTCACCTCCAGTCACACTGTCTTTATTTATACATATATATGTATATATATTTAGACATATATATATGCACTTTATGTAATCAGAGAAGTGTGTGGTTTTATTAATGATTATGTGGGTAGTAAAATATTCACTAACACCAAACATCCAAGTCACAAATTCCTCTTTCACAGTTGGTTTCTGCTGCTGGTATCTTAAAGTTGTTTTTCACATAACATTAAGGCTTTAATTTCTTTCATGAACAAAAATTATCCAAATCAATATTTATGTAATACCAGTAACCACAGATCTTTACAAAGGAGTTTAAAAAGCAGGAGTCAGCAGAGAGATATGGTAGATGATAACCTCCAGCTCTACCTGTACAGAGGTCCTATGCATGCACATATGCTCATACGTGTATGTATTTTCGATTCATACAGCACTTCCCATCTAATGCTAAACTTTGCATGACTCCATTCTGTTAACAAAGAGTTGATTCCTGGCATATATTTAGATTCATATAACAATGATAAGAATAACTAATAACGGTCAGGCCTAGAGAGATTAAGCAAGATTAGCAAAGGAATAAGACTTTGAAGTCTGTGTTTCTATGCAGAAACAGTATAACCCCTGACTCTTCTACTGTAACTCTAGATCCAAGCACCTATAAAGTACTGTGGATATTCTTTTGGTCGGTGTTTTGCATGGAGGGTAATCAGGTATCACACTTGTTGTGGGGCTGATGGTTGAGAATTAGCAACCTTAGTCTGCATTTTTATTATTAATTGTGCAGTGGCAACCACGCAAGATGCTTTTAAGGCACAAGAATTAAGAAAAGGTCTGTCCCAAAGAATTTTCTGCCTTAAGTCAGCTTACAAACAGGAGGAGGAGAATGAATTGAATGCAGTTGTCACTCTTAGCAAAGTGAGATCTGGAACCTGTGGTATTAAGGATCACAACACTCATTTAAAAAAAAAGCAGCCAGCCGCCTTCCTCAAAAGACCATTTATCTATCTTCCATGATTGCAGAGAAACTTGAAACCATAATCTATGAAAACAAAATATCTTCAAATATAGTTTTTAAAAATACTTTTTAATTTTAAGTCAAATTTTTGACCTGGAGAAAGCGTGAGGGGTGAATGCATCAGGTTTAGACTGCATGATGTCTGTATACTTATTGTGAAATGAAATTAGGGTTTTTTTTGTGAAAGGAGAATACAAGTCTGCTTTGGAACATTTTTGTGATTTCTGTTGATTTTTTTTCAG
>NW_009214849.1:21276-75717 GCF_000690835.1 Fulmarus glacialis
GTCCTGTCAACTGGTAGGATCTTTGAAAAGAAGCGAGTATGTTTCTCCTCTCCGGTTCTATTTACAAAAATACCCAGCAGCTGGCACAAAATGAAGTCTGTGTATCTCACACTGCCCCAGAAGTTGCGAACAGCAGCTAACTGCAATCCTGACAGGCCACGGAGATGCTGCGAGCCAGAAGCTGCATCTGTTCGGTTCCGCCCTGGGAAATAGATGAGCATGAAGGCAGGGAGTGGGAAACCTCCTCTGGCCCTTTCTTCGTTGTTTGTTCCAAAGACGTGATGGAGGAAAACAAATTTCCTAACACTTAAAAGGGCAGTTTGAAGGTAGGAGAGTGACAGGACTGATTCCCTACCTTCTAACTGAGGATATTGAGTCTTTTGAATGGTGCTATAGTTAGTCCAGGAAGCTAAATTATTTCCACCCTTGCAACACTGAAATAAAATTAGAACATAATTCAGAAGCCTTAATTAGGATCCCAAGCGGCTGTTGCCCACACAGCTTCTTCGAATTGGCAAAACTCTTAGAAGAGCACAGAAATACAGAGCAAAGCAGGAAAGCCCGGGAGGTGTCAGGAAGACCCCTTTGGTCTTTGCCTCACCTCCTCCCACTGCATAAAAAGAAAGTTAATTTGCAGTTTTAGTTTTCATTAGCTAGTCATTATTTACTACACCTAATCTGTAATTGATGGCATAGATTTTACATTCTGCAAAGTTAAAATATCACTTATTTCCCTAATAACTGATTTTGTAAAGCTTTACAGTGTCACTGCTTGTCATTTGAAATATATACAGAATTCCTGAATGCTCCTTCAAACAGGAATCAGATCATCTGTGTACAGGAACTTGCTATTACACCTACGTTGCACAATAATACTGCAATCATGATGTTTAAACTGCAAGTCACAAGCATTAAGTTAGAACCAAAAACCAATGCTCTTCTCCAATTTTAAAAAGTATTAATATGAGTATGTCAAATTCTCACATGCCTCACTGAAGTACAGGGCAAAAATTGTATCCTGCAGGCAGAATATAATAGAGCTCATAATATTGCAGGGAGCTATTTCCATCACACTGATTCTTCTTGCAACCTGGGACCCTTTTTGCTGACTTCTGCGTTCAAACAAGAGCTTGGGAGCTTCTCACGCTGTCGGCCTGTGGCTCCCTGGGTCATATAGCCCAGCAGACGGGCACAATGCCCGCCGAGTAACTCAGCTCTTCTGCTGCAACGGGGCGATGCTGAAGATCCGAGGGCTGGATGCAAACCGGTCTGAGAGGCAGCGTACCACCCGGGAGTCATAACTCTTTGCTTCCAACTTTGAACGTATCTCTTCACGCGGGAATTGAGCCAGGTCTACAGCCAGTCAGGAGGTGCAGTTAGAAGGCTAATTAAATACGAGAAAACCCTCACGACTGACACCGTGGCCTTGCCGTGTTGTACGGTCCTCATGCCAAAAAATCCCTAGACCACTGTTTTCTTCTCAGCTGTTACCACCACTCAAATAAGCTTTTTATTAACTCACCTCAGCTGTAGATCTAATGCTGACAACCGCTGTGCCAGCTGCAAAGGTTACAAAAGCATTTTTAATATCTAGAGCTGGCTAATGCACACAGAACTTGCTGTGCAGCAATAAAACATCACAGAACGGTGATATGAAGCCACTTCATTCCTTATGTCCATATCCCAATTAAAGCTTGAAAAAAAAGGCTGTGAATGCCTGATTAAATATATGTGGAAAATGTGTTTGTACTCATTCGCTTACATCATGCGTGTTGAACAGAGAAATTTGCTCTCACCCCTGGTTACCTGACACCCAAAGTATTCATTTTCCATTTTTCATTTGCAAGATAGAGACTCCCATCTCTTTCCTTTAATTGTAGTTGGCTTCACGGTGTCCTTTAGTTACCGTTACTCACAAGTAAAACCGTATGAAGGTACACAGCACAATCCTTTCAGTCAACATAAGCTTTTGACAGCTTGTCCCCCAAAAACATTTATTACTGACTGAGTCGTGCTGTCATGTTGGATGACTTCTGCTCTTGAAAGGCATAGACCCGAAGCAACTTCAACATAGATTTTCACACGCATTTCTGACACATTTAATAGGTGAGAATTCATCACCACAAGCTATAATTTTGGCCAAGGGTGGGATGCAAAGGCTGACTGGACCTCTGCATGGATAAACACCACCACCTCAGGCTATACCAATCCTGTACAGCCCCAAGATGCTAGAGGAAATACCAGCTCTCATGCTGAGGCAGTGTCACCTCAGATCATGCCTCTCCATGAGACCTTACTGGGAGGCAAGAACTAACTTCCTCACAACTTTTGTACTACCAAAAGATTAGTACCAAGTCAGACTGACGGGTGTTAAGCTTTGTGATTGAAGGCTCCAGTTTAAGGCGTCGCACAAATACACTTGTATTGTTTACTTGTATTGTTTTATACACACAAATCCCTAGGAACGAAGAGCAAAATCCTCCTCTTCTCCAGTGTAAACCTTGCGCCGAACGAGGTGCCAGAAGCCCGGTTGCTTCAGATTTGTACTAGGCAAAGCAGGATTTGCTAGGTGTTTTTTGTCTGAGATTTGTTTCTTTCTCCTGTTTGGTCCATCTCTGATGAGAGTTTAATATGGTAAACTGAATAACAAGAATAGCGGCTGCCCAAACTACTCTAAACCCACCAATTTTCCCACTTCCTTCACCATCTCACTTACTGTTCCTCGTATGGTAATATTAATAAGGGCAAACTTCTGCATCTCAGGTTTTAAAAGGCAATGACCTTTAACCAGTTAAAAGAAAATTAATTTGTCAAGCGGGCTGACAGACTAGTCAGCCCAAGCAGCTGTGTAATCCTACCAGAGCCAGTTCCCAGCTCTGTGGCAGCACTAGTAATGTTGTATCTGCTGAGTTGATTGCATTTTCTGGTATGTCAGACTTAGCTAAAGAAGGAAAAGAGAATAAAAATTTATGTTGGCATCTGCCTGCTGCAAAGATCAGCAGTAGAGCTTAGGCTTTAAGGAGTAGAAAAGAATAGAAAATAACCCCAAATTTATATTGCCTGGTTTGCTCATTATAATTTAAGAAGGTCCCTCTGTTCTCCTCAATCCTCTCCATAAAAAAACCTACACTGACACATAAAAAGCAACACACCCATACGGCTACAGATGTTATTCTTCTAGTACTGCATTTTACTCCAGGATAGGAAGGAACCAGAGATTGAAGTTTTCTTTGGTATTTAAGCAGGCATTTGAATCATAATGGGATTCTCTGCAGATGGCCTTTCTGAAGGCTGCAGCTGAACTTGCTTCTTTAAGGTTCTTTGGACACTTCTTTTGGGTGTGGGTGTCATTAGATAGTCCTCATGTTATAAACACCTCCTACAGTTATTCTCTGATCCCGCTCAGACAGGGAATTGTTCTCTTTCTCCTTCAAGAAGAATTAAGGTGTAGAGAAGTTACTGCTCTGGATCACCCAAGTAATCCTGGTAGGAGAGGGAATGGACTCCACAATTCAGCATTCAGTCCTCTGGTCTGGATATTATTGATTTTTCTGGGACAGCTTTTTTTTTCATGGTGCAGCAATGAAATCCAAAAGCAGTCCATCACAAATCAGCTACATGACTTGTCTTGGAAGGGAAAGACAGGGTTCTTCTCTTTGGTGACTCTGCCATGCATCTAGGTTATTGTCTAGATCTTTTCAACATATGTGCTTTGGCCCGTGAAACTATTTTCAGCCACAGGAATTTTCTCACCTGAAAGAAAAATGACTGTACAAAATTAAGCCACCTATAACTAGAAGACATGTGACAGAAATAACTTGATTAATATGAGAACCAGATATTCAACTAGCATCTAATATTTCAGCCCTCAGCAGAATACATCTTGCCTTTAAGAGAGAATTTTGCATGTTGTCTTTAAGAGAGAATTTACAGCAAATTTGTGATTTAGTCCTCCCACAGCATTGCATATAAGCAGCTGCACATGGGAAAATTCTCCAAAGGGTGACAAATCTTTTCTTGTGGTACCTGGGAAACCTTTAGCTTCTTAGCATTAGAAGCACGGAGAAAAGATCACACAGCAATTAGCTTACTGCTGAAAATTCAACACCTCCTTGATATTTGATGCAATTTTTTGCCTGTCACTGGGATGTTTTGGATGTGGGAAAACAAAATCACCCCAGAAGCCCTACCTACTGTAAATGGGCATATACAAAGTATTTCAGAAGCTTGTTAAGTTTGTGTAGTGCTATATTTCCTTGATGAAGACAATATGTGCAATGCTGAAGATGATCTATGAGAAGAAACAGAGCCTAAAGAGATCTGAAGATACAAAGCAGAAAGCTTTGGAGGAACAGAAAAGCAGGTATCAAAGCAACCGTCCTTGGAACAGAGAGTCCCATGCTGAACAACTCTTTTATCTCCTTGACTGGCGCTGGGGATGTAATCATGCCGTGGTTATACTGACACTGGCAGTGAACAGAGAAAGGTTTGACATTCCTTTTCCTTTACTGGGAAGGGATACCATGTAAAAATATGGTAAAAAAATAAGACTGTAGGCAGAAAAAACCAAACCAAATCCTGAAATATTCAAAATATTTTCCTATTGAAATTTAAAAATGTACCATAACAGGAAAAAGCAGAAAACAACCCTCAACTGATCCAATGAATGATTGAGGGGGGTAAAGAACTACAGAGATACCATGGATTTTCCTTCTATGTTTTTAAAATACAATTTAAAAATTCACCCATATCTTCAATATTTGTCAATGAAAGAGCACATAAATATATCTGATAGAGCAATCTTGCTACTTTTAATCATACTAGAACAAGCTCAAGGCTTTGATTCTTGGGGGAAGGTGGACAGAAGGGATGAGGTTGGAAGGGACCTCTGGAGGTCATCTTGTCCAACCCCTCTGCTCAAGCAGAGTCACCTAGAGCAGGTTGTCCAGGACCATGTCCAGTGGATGATGTCCACTTCAAATACCATGTGAATTGCTATGATGGGATCAACACTGGGATAAGGGTTTTCATCCTGTTTCTCACTTGAGCCTTGTGGTCCATTTGTGTATAAACTCTGCTGGGATAACCAGACACGAGTGAAGGAAGTTCTAGGGCATAAAAGAAAACACAAATCAGCTTTTAAAGTCATTACCTCTGAATTTTCAGCATGTAAAGCAGCCCATGCTAACCCTCAGATAATTTGTTAATTTGTTCTTATAAAAGCACACAGTACGTTTTATACTGCGTTAGCCAGTCCGGTATGCTCCATTTACAGCATCAAAGGGACGTGAACTTGAACCTCAGCTGAAACAGAGACCATTCTAGATAGTGCCCCAAGATTAAACAATGTTTTGAAATCAAGTTCAACGTAAGTTTTCTGTCCTTTGTGGAGTAAGTTATCACTAGTTCTGCAAACAAAAAAAAATATCTTATGTTTCCCAGAGTAAAAGGGACCCCACAGACTAAGAATCCAGCCAAAATCAAAACTACCTCACTATATATCATGTTTATTTTAGCTGTATATCTTGGGCTAATGAGGTAATCACTTTTGCAGTGGGCAAAAGGACAATATTTATAAAGGTTCAGGCAACCAAGCATTCATGATTTTCTGTAGAAGCATACATCTTTCTGAAGCAACAAACATACAGCAGACTGAATATTTCCCCCACTTGAAACAGGAGGAAAGCTGAAGAGGCTGAAGAGCCATTGTGTTTTAAATACCGTGAAATGGATTGGTGCTTTTCATATCTATATTTAGCAATGATAAACATTGCACACAGAGATTCATAAACCTAAACAGGGTACTGAAACCCTCTTGTGCTCTTGTAAGAAATGTAGCGATACCTGTTCTCTTAGTGAGGCAAAATGCAGCAACTGTTTAATGTGAAGAAGGAGACATAACTGTTCCCCAGGAAACTATCTTGTGGTTAACGCAGGTTAAAAGACACCTTTAATTCATAAATCCTGCTAGAATCATACACCATTCTTCTTCCTTTTTATTCTAAAAGGTGACGATGGGAGTCAAAGTCACTTCACATTCTTACTCAATCTGAAGAGCCCAGTTGTCTGAAAATTGTGAGTCAGAGGCCCAAAGAAGACAGACCACAAAGCTGCCTATCTCTGACACCTAGCCCGAACCTGATCACTCAAGTCCTGTGACAACGTGCGTCATTTCATGTGACGGTGCATTATCTAGGATGCTACGTTTCCCACAAACCTCAAAAGGCAGGTGTCCAAAATGTCTTTGTTCTACGTGGGTGCAGATGGGGCACTTCCTTGCATGCCTAAATTGGTTAAAGAAGAATATGGAGTCATACAGGTAAATCAGCACTGTCAGGTGTGTCACTTGTTTTGCACCTGCACGTATTCAAGCATGCTGCAAAAGACTGGACGTGCCTCTCAACATTGCTGTCAAAGTAAAGGAGTCAATCTGAGTAACAGCCTGAAGTAAAATCTTTTACTAAATTTAACCACGCGCGTTATTCAGTATTCTGTCTCCTTCGCCTTTGTCTGTGTAGAGGTATGACCAATGTGCCTGGTGACTCATACCAAGAGACAAGAATAGCATCAATGAATTACTTGAGTGTTTACGACGGGACTTGCCAGAAAGGTGCCTCATTCACAATTTTAGATAAGACTCCAGCTGTAGTTTGTCATACAAAGTCCAATTGCTCTGAAACCTGAAAAACTGTGTCTTTATTAAGCTTGTCTCAGCTAAAAGTTGCTATTGCATGAGCTGAACTTCCACACGGGTCTTATATTATTGCAAGACTGTCAGAAGTGTCTCAGCGGGAGCAGTAAATGCCAGTGAATTGTAGAAGTGAACCATCCATTTCTAATAGCATACTGAAGGAGGGTGATAACTTGTTGAGAAGATTATAAGGAAACTTTCTTAGATGACAAATCTCTTTAGTCATTCAAAAATACAGAGATACTGAAACAGGTCTGGAGAAAACAACTTATGTAATGCAGATCTTCCCATCGATGTTTCAGCAGGGTTTTTCCTGAATCCTAGCTTTAGTACGAGAGTGTTGCTACAACTCTCCAGAGAAGACTGTGCACACCGTATCTATGAATAGTGTAATTGTGAAACAAGGGTACCAGTTCAAATGTTTACTGTTGTTCCTGGTACTGGAACAGCAAGTTTTCTGCAGAGAACATTCTGGTTAGATGCAAAGACACTTTTATTAAATTTTAACTTGAAAAATGTTTTAAATCCAGTTAAGTTTGGTGGTAATAATCCTCTAAAAAGACAATGGGTTGCAAATTACTTCATCTGTAAGTATAAGACTAAGTACATAGGTTTATCTTTAGGTTGTTTCTTAAGGAGGCAGCACCTGGATCCCTCTTAGAAGAACAACTACATCCACAGATGAAAAAGAATTATTGAATTCCTCCAGAAATCTCCAGGAAAATAGTTAAATGTCTATCTGACGTTTCTAGTGGTTTTAAAATATACAATGTGCCCTTCTCTTTTTTTCTTCCTGTGGGTTATTATGAAAAATAATTCACTTTGAATCACCATTTATGTGATAAAAAACTCTGAGAACTGTAAAAAGGCTGCTCTGGGACTCTGTGTTCACAGGCATCTTCACTCGGGGATCTCTAATGTCTCCATGCTCCCACGATCGGAACTGCTTTACCAAATATATCTACAGACAGAAACCCTGTTCAGGCATAACTATACTGGCTTGTCTCTCTCTGCCATGTATAGTTGAACTCTTCTTTTCCCTTTACCTTTTCTGGTAAGGCTACCTTGGAGTTGCTGATCCTCGTGACCATTGCATGACTCTTTTGAGGTGGTAGCAAAGCCTACTCATCTGTGAGTCTGCTGTGGAACTTGTGGTTTTATAACTCAGCAACTTCAAACAGAAACGGGTATGATACTGCTTTTCTACCTCTAGCAAAGTAAATATCAAGTCCCTGAATGTGCTGTGACCCGCGTTGACACAATCAGGTGTTGTGGAAAAAAATAGCCTTCTCTTTGCAGCCTTTCATTTCATCCTTTTATTTCCCAATCCCATCCACTCTTCTATGCTTGTCCAACATCTGATCAGTTCATTAAACAAAATATTTTAGTTCTTGTGGGTAAACATCTCAGAGAACATGTTTTTTGGTGCTATGCAGAATAAAGGCATGGAACGACAGACTCACCATTCCTGACCTTCATACAGCCTTTAGCTACTACTTGTCTTTCTAATGTTCCTGCCTAAATACTGTTTTTTAAATCACTTTAACAAAGCTAAAACTCAGCTCCTCCTGTATTTTCCAGTACTTCACTATTCTTAAATGCACAAGCTCTTTTCTCTTGCTTTTCCTCGTTTACTCCTCAGTCACTCCAGGATTATTGCTAGACCAATGAAGACCAGAACCCACTGTGCTGATACCACACTTATAGCTATTAAACTACCCCTTTTCCTTGGAGTTCTTAGCATCTACATACAGCAGGCAGATAAAGGAAAAGAAGTGGATCAATGGTGGAATCTGCAGTGATGGTAGGATCAGGTATAAATCCAAGTCCCCAGTAGATCCTACTTCTTCCTCTAAAATCCCTTTTCTTTTCCATTCGTGCATCATGTATCTGGAAAGCCTTTATTTAGCTCTGAAATTTTCAGGTGACAGTAGCTCACTGTGAGTGTCTTTGCAGTAAACTCATCTCAGTTGAGCAAGTGGGAAGACCTAGGCTGAGCTGGGAGAAAACTGTCAGCAATGTCTGTCACACAAACATAATTTGCATTTCAAGCTGACCTGGTGCATCTAGCTGTTTCTTAATGAGAAATTTACTGAAATGATGCTGTGTCTGCCTACACAGCCCCCCTTAGCAAGGCACTGATTGCATTGGGGATCAGAGTGAGCAGCTTTCATCTGCATTTTGAGATACTTGCCAGTTAAAAAAAGAAAAAGAAAATAAGTTTGGGGTTTTATTAACTGAAAAATTGTTCCTCAGAGGAGAATAAGCAGTGTTGCTGGTCCTCAGAGTACATTTTGCCATGATACTTACTTACCCTTATCCTGCCCCTCCAGCAACAGTGAAGCAGCAGGTGCCTTTAGTTATATTAAGAAGGATGGCATTTGGTGGCCATAAAGTTATTGCATATGGGAAACAAGACTCACATTGCCCAAAGACTGTGCTGTCAGGGCAGCAGTTTGAATGCCATCCCTGCTTCCTTATGGTCAACAGTTGTTTTCATCTGAGGCTGCAAACCAGTCTCTGAGACTTTGTTGAATTTACACTAATTCTTAATGGCCCTCTGTCTGTACTACAGAACATTTTATCAAACCCGGTGTACTTTTAGCAGAGCGGCTGAAGGAAAAACAGGCAGGAAAACTAAACTGCCCTGTCACCTCCTATAAACACTCCCCTAAGCAGAGTGAGTTACAAACAGATGAGTGAAGCTTGCACTGATAAGTGGTCCTAGCCAGGTCTAATAGCAACAGACTTGTGCCTCCATGACTGTTAATACAACACTCTTCCACTAACTGCAGCCAACCAATTTCCTTCTTCACGCTACAACCCACTGGGGGTGTGAGATGCTGAATTTGCACGTCTGAGCCCTGGTGGCAAAGAGACATGCTGAGTGGTGGCAGACGCTTGCTCTGAGTATACACGTGCAGTGCTTACAAAGGCTTCTGAGGAGGGAGAAAAAGAAGAACTAGCACTGGGGGCAGTGATACAGTCTGCCCTTACTTTTGGTTTAAAGTTGGGAAAGATATAAAACAAGATAGCTGGAAAACTTCAGGAGGATGGTGATCGAAGTATCAGATACTCAGCACCTATTTCTGGATGAAATGACTGTTAGGGGAACTGTAACTTGTGTTCAATTCAACTAGACCGTATGGCTGAAAAAGCTGATTGAGGATTTTTTCTTAAACGTAAACACATTTTCCTTTTTGACAGTTTTTCAAATGAAATGTTTCCTCTTGGAAACAGTGAAACATTTTTTATTTTGATGTTTTCCAAATGAAACTTCCCCTTTTGAAAAGGCATATTTTGCTAAAATTGTATTTAAAACTGAATGTCTCAAAAAAAGAGCATTAAATGAACTGAATTCTTCAAAAAGTAGAGCTTAAAGCGGAATGAAACATAAAATGTTTGTGTCCCTGAAACATTAAGCTTTGTTTTGTCCAGAATTAAAACACTTTCCTCTGACTTTTTTTAGAGTTGGGATACACTGGGTGAAAAACCCCTATATCTTCCTACAGAGTAAAGGACATAGAGGTGGTTAAGCTCTGCAAAGGTTGAGCAGAGACAGATGGCAGCAATAAGCCTTTCCACAGACTACTGCAAAAATACGCCCTCTGCCACTCTTAGACCATTTTGTTTGAGGAAACCAAAGTAAAATGGCTTGGAAAGATGATACGCTGTGTTTCTTTGGCAGTAGGAGCACACAGGAGGAGATTAGCAATGGAAAATGTTCCCGCAGAAGGTGCTGTATCTGCTAGGGCTCTTTTCTCCTCACAATCTAAGTGTTAATCAACACAGCCAGTGGTAAAGATTTAGTGGTTTCACATAGTTGAAAAACTTATTGTAGTTGTGGAGCTTTTACTGCATGAATTCTTGATGTACAGTACTTGAGGGGCAAGGGGGATGAAAAAGCTGCATGTTGTTTTTAGACTTACTAACTAAACAAGAAGCTTTCTCCCAGATTTAACTGTGTATTCAGATAGTTGGACCTAAGTAGACTTTGTCTTTTAATTAGCTGTCAGTGGCAATAAAGAATGTGAACAAAAAAATGGAGTTGCTATTAAGTTATAGTATACTGCTTTCAAACTCGCTGCACTAAGCACACACTAACTTACTACGTTTCATATGAATTCCCACTCTGCAGAAAAACAAAGCAAGGAGGGGGAATAGTGGCTCCCTTGAGATCATTGAAGAAAGTAAAAGGACAGTTCTGGGCTCCCACACTGACACTTCCTGCTTTTTAGCATATATATCATTACATGAGTACACTACACTGGTGTATCTCCTACATCTGTCTACAATTTTAGCACAATTCAATCTCTAAGCTGTGTTGCCACTAAACGAACCAGGCATCTGATCCACAAAACCTTCATTCAAGCACTTGAAGGAGTTTGCAGTGTCACTGAATCTGTCCTTTCCTGTGTCATGTAGCCCTGTCAGTCTCCACCCCTAAGCTTAGGCAAGCTCTTGGAAGCCTCTTGGAAGGCTGTCCCAGTCTCACAGAGCTCTCTTGGGACGCCAGCTGAGGTACCGCTGGTTGTGCCATGTTATGTAGTATGACTATCCCGAGACCGTTACGGACAAAGTGATCAACTCAGTAATTTTTACCAACCTTACCTGGGGATTCGGACAGCAGATTTATCAGCGTTAAATGAAGATCAGAAGGTGCTTTTCCTCCTTTATGGTTTTGACATCATTTTTGAGAAGGCAGCTTTGTCTTGGCTTGTATTGTGGTTTCTTCACATCCCGCTTACCCAATAGCTAAAAGACCACAACATGACAGTATCTATAAAATCAATATCTTTCTACCTGTTATGAAGCAAAAAAGGTACTCAGTTCTATCAGTCCTCCCTATACAGACTAGGTATCTATAGTTTGCCTTAGTAACTTTTTATGCAGCTGGGAAACACAATGCATGAAGAAGTCACAGTAGCTTACTCAGCAAATCAGTCAGTATTATTTAATATAAATACAGGGAATCAGCCCGTGTGTAGAATGCATTGCATTTCATTTTTATTCAGCAATGCGAAAACAATTCTAAAACAACATGAAAGTATCTCTGTTAGGTGTCTAAAGGAGTACTAAAAAATGTCAGGAGAATGGTGGTTTTTAATAGCAACCTTGTATAGTATTTTATAGGTTTATAACTGAGAAGACTGCATATATTGTTTGGGGGTGTGTGTGTGTGTATGTGAACACTTACCTTCTTCCCCATATACCTAGTAGACAAGCAGTGTAGTAGGGTTCTGGAAATCAGTGGCTTTCATTTTTAGCATCACCGTTGGCCTGGCAGGTTGATTTTGACCAAATCAATTTTCTTTCAGTGCACGTCCCTCAAGTACTTTGATTAAGTTTCAACCTGATTAGGATTTAGATTACTGACAGTGTTGTTGAGTTGTTATGAACACCTGATCTAACTAGTTTAGCATAAAATCTGGAGGATGTTTATCTCCATTTTCTGGGTCCAATGGAAACCAGGTAGGGCCAGCTTTGTCATTTGACCCTAGATCAATCTGATGTCCCAGTCTTGGGTGTGCTCTGCAGCTGGAGCACAAACCAGTTCAAGGCAGTGGAGTGGACCTGAGCACGGCCAGGGAAATCCTTGGGAGCCAGTCAGCCTGGCTCTGCCATAAGGGCTGGCTTGCTATGCATGTCACATTTTAGTGAGAACAGTAAGCGATAGACCAGGAAACTGGGATGGTCCTATAATTAATAGCTTGTGTTTGAAATGAAAAATTAAGCATGGCCAGTGTCCACTATTGTAGAAATATAGATGGTTCAAAACTGTTTTTCTAAGCAAAGGAATTAAATCACAGTGAGTTGAGCAGTTAGTGGTTATTTGACAGTGTGGCTTTCTCCAGCAGAAACCCAAGTAGTCTCTTTTAATTGATGTCTTCTTTCCAGAGAAGAGTGTGCTCTCTCCTAAAGCTTGGAACACAGGCAGGCCTGAACCAGACCACCAAGCAGCAAGAACTTTGGCCGGTGGCTGATTTAAAAGCAGACTCAAATCCAGATCTATAAATCCAGGAATAGGTCCCACTTCTGTCATTTGTCAAACTCGAGCAATTAGGGAGTGCACAAGCTCCAAAGCTTGTGAAATCTCATGATTTTCTCTAAAAGACTTAACAGGAACGTGGAATTTAAACACAGCTCCATGTATACAGACTAATGCAGGAGCAAACTTAGCTTTCAGGAAGGTATCTCAGATTGATCCTGATTTCTCAATCCTTATATTGACGTTCTTTGCAACTTGCTTTCTGTAATGGAGGAGAAAAAGAGAGAAAACCTGCCTCTTCTGATCTGAGAACCTCTTTGGAGCTTAAATGGTGATATAAATGGGGAGATGGGCACAGGTCCATCCTAGACTGGTTTCTGACATAAATAGTCTGTTCTGCAGATGCTCATCCACATGCGAAGTCTTCTGAAATACAATATTTTCTTTACGCCCCAAATTTCTTTTTAGCAGTAGAAATGCAAGGCATTGTATTAAATCAACAGTGGTATCTCGTGGTCACTGGATGGTATAGACAGTCCTTTCCAGCTCTCTCTGAATATGTGAAAAACAGCAAGCAGATTGAGTGTAGCCACTATTCCTTGCAGATCTCCAGCTGTTTTGTGAAATAGTCTATCAAAAGGTTGTAAAAAGGAGACTTATATCTCTGGTTCCTAAGCCACTGCTGGAGACCAACTGTTCCCAGTCTTATTTTATAACCTGCCTCCAGCTTGAAAATTTAAAAAACCCAGCTTTTTCTCACATACCTATTCCTAGGCTATCACTTGGTTTAGAACAACATTCTATTACGTTAGATGTTTAATATTAGCACGGCATTAAATCACAGATACAGAGCTGAACCCACAGAAAACATTTTCCAGCCCAGGCAGTCAGGCCAGCAGCTTCGCTGAGCCTGCAGCTTGCTCGACAGCTCTCGGCAGTTCCCTGGCGTGGAGGGACCCGCAGGAGGTGGGTGGGAATGGCAAGGAGCACCACGAATTCCAGCAGTGGAGAGCAAAGGACAGGAGAAGGGCAGCACAGAAACAGCCCTTCAGCAGTCAGGTTAATTTCTTATGTGAGGTCGAGCTTAAGAATTACTTGCTTTCAGCCTCATGCTTTAGAAATGCTATTGCTGGTTATACAAATATTTTTTGCCAGACAAAAATGATGAAGAAAACATGGGTGATGATCAGATGAGCTCTTCAGCTTCGACAACACAGGCCCCTCACCCTAAAGAGACCACATGGGAGCAGAAAGTCTGATACATCTGTGGCCAGCACAGTACCTATGCACAAAGATGAGTTTGAGCTAGGCTTCTCAATCCATGGCTGACAGAGACAGTTCATGCTTCTCAAGCTCTGTTTCTTCCTGGCAGAGCTGGAGAAATGCGGTATCAAGCACTCACTCACTTCAGTGTTTCTACCAAGCTAAAAGCCCGGGGAGAAGGAACCCCCTCCATTATATTTAGGTTTTCTTTGCAACACAGAAGGACGTGAATAATTACTTCAATTAGACTCTTTGGAAACTGACTGAGTCACTGGAGAAACGTTGGTAGGGAAGTACCACTTCCATCCAACATGCACACACCGGGAATACAGATTGCCGAACAGAAGTTTAAGCTCCATTTTAAGAGAAAGTTCAGAGGGAACATCAGAAGTGTCTTCCTCCACAGCAGCTTGAACAAACCTTCAGGCTGAATTGAACTGTCATGTAACAAAGTTCTTGCTAATGCACTTCATCGCCCACAGCCCAGGTACTGCGTGTGCTTCCTATTCCACGTGCCCTCACTTAGTCTCTTCCCCTTGATTAAAGACAATAGATATTTTTAGAGCCCATTACTTCTTTTCTGTAATTTCTTTTGTTCAGGCTTGGGTCCCCTGTAATTGGCCATGGTGATGTTCATTGTGAAGGAGGTGTGAACAGGTTGGTCTCCTGAGACACTCCTTCTTGACTGGCCTTTTTTCCTCAAAACAAAAAAGGAACAAAGAGATTGCCGAACACTCACCTAATTAACACAAATATGTATGGCTTATCAGGGTGTTTAGAGGTAAGGAACAGTAAAGAGGAATAAGACCTGGCTTTTCAAAAGGATTTAATTCAGCCTGTAATGGTTTGCAGACATATCCAGCAAATCTCCAGATAATTAGGCCTGTTTCTGGCATACCAAAGCGAATTGTTTAGATCTCTTTCCAAATCTCATTATCTGGAATGCCCTCATTTATAGCAGAAGGATGAAGCTCAGAGGCATAAAATATTTTGTGCAAGAAGACAAGACAGCTGTAATGGTCTTTTCCATTAATTTCCGTGAACTTCATTCTTTTTCTTGGACAGACTGCCACAAGACAATCGGGCAGCTTTCACAGCATGTGCATTACCTACCACTGCTGCACCAGTAGCCTGGAGTAAGAAGGGGCATCATCATCTCAGATGGATGAACAAAGAGCAGCTCAAATGAAAAAGTACTGACAGATCGCCACTCTCTCCCTCTGCCTTCTCAAAGCCCTCTAATATATTGTCACTTCCATTACTACTGAAATGAAAACACACAGGGCTTTCCTGCTTACAGAAAATGAATGTATTCTCATCTATCGCATACATGTGAAGCCAAGCCAAAATTAGTAAGAACTTCATTTTAATACCATGCTGAGAAGGTTTTATTCACTGAGTCTCCTTGCCTCAAGACATGCTGCTGCCTTAGAGCAGAACTCCCACACATTCTGGTTTATTACCAAAGTTCACATTTTATAGGCAATTCTTAATCCTCATGTTATTTTGTTACTCAGACAAATTTATCTAAATCTATCTGCAAAGTTTTGCAAATACCGACTGTGCTGTCTGAGGATGAAGGAGTCTGGGACTAGCTGCATAAGGGAATACAAACATGATTTTCATTTGCTTAGAAGTTGCAAGCCAGGAAGCTCACCAGACCATTTGAAAACTCCCTTTTGCTGCGCTCATGGAGGCAAAGGCTGGCAAAATGAGTCTTACGAACCCAGTCTAACTCTCATGATAGGAAGGGTTCTAAATTTATAAAAAGGGACTCCTGGTCTCTCTTCCCAACTGTCACTTTTTAATTCTGGGGATAGAAACCTTCGAAGTCTTTATAACTCAATTTTATTATTTCTAAAATGATGTATCCACATGCATCTTTACCCTGTACATTGACCTCCTCAGATGTGACACTAGAGTGTATGACTTAGATCCCCCTTTGATGTGAGTATTGACTTCTGGCTGATTTTCTCAGTTTACCACAGCTGAGGATCTGTCCAAATAAGCATAAAATTTTTTTCATAATAGCTCTTCCTTCACCAGCAATGCATAATTTAAGTGTGTCCTTCTGTTGTCCCTTAAAAAGGTCAAAAATCCTATGCTTCATTGATTCAGAAGGATGCAAGAAAGGGGCGTTTAAGAACAGATTTGATTTGTTAGCATGCATTTAAGAACTACCTAGAGTTTCTTTGGGGTCTATCAGAAAGGTTGAAAACTATGTCAAAACCTATACAAATATTTAAGTGGAAGGCTTTCCAACCTAAAGCTAAATAAAATAAAATAAAATATGTGGTGGAGAAAAAGAGAACTAAACCATTGTTTCACAATGTTTGTGTATTTGTAAAATGTTTTCCAATGGATGCACAGATCCATTTATTGCAAATTGAAGCAGATCCACATCAGGTTTAACACTTTCAAAGAGCCTCACATGATGTTCCACCAAACCACAGGGACCCATGGGTCATTGGGTGGAAACAATTGAACTAGATTTCCAAATATTTCCTTATGCTGCTCACAGGTACATTCACCATTTCCCCACACACCCTGCTACAATGTAAAGAAATGGACCTGTAATATCCCATAATTTACACGGTATACATGCTATAATTCATAATGGTGGAGAAGAGGGTGATTGGTAGGAGAACTCAAGGCATCTGATACTTACTACTTGCCATGAGCAATGGGAAAGAACCAGCTCCCCAGCCGAGTTCTGATGTCAGTCACATCAATGTCAACCTGAAGCAGCTGCTCTGAAATTAATGGATTTGCACCTGCCTGGTTGAGAGCAGAATCTAATTCTCAATCTATAATTTAGAGGGGGATCACCCTGGTACCTTGCTATTTTCCACATTTTGCATGGCTCTAAAGTGCATTCTGAATCTTTAATATGCATCATTGATTTGTGGAAAAGGCATCATCATTAAACTAATTTGCTTTAGACAATTCTGTTCACCTGAAAGTTTCTATTCTTTCTATTCCATGGAAAGAATAGAAAATAAAGCAAAAAGAAAAGGACAGTCTCTCTGGAAAATCAGGGACTTTAGCCATCACTTAATTATAGTGTTGACCTAAGGCATCAGCTTTCCATTTCAGGTTTGTTCAACATTAAAGTTGTAGAACAGTGATAAGGATTTGGATCTATATTGCAGATACTGTTTTGTAAAAATATTAGAAAACAGTAAGATATGGGTTTGTGTATAAACTATTAAAACTGCATAGGAGAACATCAGCACTAAGTAAATGACAGTGCTCTGGGCTCCCAAATGCTCGGAGAAGTATTGCTAGGTTTACATGAAAGTAAACTTCATTATCATTAATTTTCAAATGTGAGACACAGAGGTTAATCAAATGATGCAGCTTTCAATTTTCCTCTTTTAAATCTCTGTACAGTACTTGTGATTTGATATTTCATCTCTAACAGACTGCCAGCTGGGAATGCTGATGCATAATGGGAAGCTGCTTTCTCATTTTCAAACTTTGGAATAACCAAACACGTACACAGCAAAAAAGCTCTAAAAGGAGAAATAGATCCATTTGGTGCTGCTGAAGATTTCCCACTGAAAACTCCATAGAGGTGTAGCCAGAATAAAAATAGCATGTAATAACTAGTCCAGACTCTTTAGTGGAAAGAAGGGAGAAAGGCCAGGTAAGTATTTGCACTTCTATAGCCTTAGGCTGAGCTGTGATAAACTAGCAACATGCAATTTAACCAACTTTAGTTGAAGTCTATCGAACTCTACCTGTTGCTAGCTTGTACATTTTGCTGTTGTTTTTAGAGATGCATCTTAGTCATAAAATCTGATTTTGAGTAATCACCATCTATGAATGCCACAAAGCGTAGCCTTTTCCTCATATGGATTCAAACATTTCTCTTAGGAAGACTGATATGGCAAAAAAATAGTCAGGTTGTTTCTAATGACTAGATTATCCTTACCTCTTCTATTTACTGCATGTTGTTCAATGATGGCAACAGAGAGATTACGTCTTTAGATGAAGTCTGCCATCCACATAAACACACAGATGAAGAGCCAAGGAGCCCTGGAGTGGGCATGTGCTGGATGCTTTTCCAGGAAAACATAAGCTGACTCTGGAAAGTTACAGATGGCTTTAGGATTGAAAACCCATGGAGTGGATCTGTCCCACTTCCAACATGAATGTCAGTGTTAGCTCTTCTAGCTGCTGATATTCTCAAATGCCACTCTAACATCCCACCTACATGGACCATCTGCCTGTTCTTGCTGAAGCCTTGGTGAGTGCTGGACCACCAGTGGCTGGGTACAACCTCACAGCTGGCCGCTGGAGTGTATCAGCTCCCGGCAATGAAGAGCTAGGGGGAGAAAGTATTTTTATTAACAAAAAATAATAAACATAGCTTGTGTAAACAAGCTTCTGGTTGCAGCTCTGTAAATGAGCAGATCAAAAGAGCAAACAACCCTTGACACTGCTAATGAGTCACTCCCACTGTGTAAAGGACAGTGATTTTGTGGAGCTGCTATTTCACAGCTACTCTACAGAAGATAAAACCTGCATTAGGCTATATTTCTTTTGTTCCACAATTCAGGAAAAAAGAAGGTGCTACGTTAAAATCATGGTCTGGAAAGGAGATGAGGATTCCATTCTGAATTCTGTTAAAATCTTTCTTTTTGTGAGCCAGTTATTTTCTCTCTCCATATCTCAGTACCTGAGGTACATCCTTCTGAGACAGCTATACTCACGATACAGCTGAAGTTTGATACATTAATGTTTGGAGAGATACTTAAATAGATATGAAAGATAGATCTGCATTTAAACTAAATTATATACACATTGTGACTGCACTGATCACTATTTTTCATATACAAACTTCTAATAATGCCATTGTGTTTAGTGGGACTATTCTGGATTCTCACTGTCATAAATAAGACTGAGATTCCACCTTGATTAAGAAATGACTGTAAGTATGAAAGGGTTGGGCAGTCTAATTCTGGTTCACTTAGTATAGGGGTATAGATAAAGCTATGCCTATAGATTAATATCACTAGCAAGAAACCTTTCAAATGCATGATGCTGGGAGATTCAAACTTCCCTTTGTAGCCATATGAAAGTGTATGACGTCATTCTTTTATTAGGAACATAGGTCAGCAACAGGACATGTACATAAAATGTCTATAGAAATGTTGCTGCTCTTCATGTGACCTGTAGAACTTAAGGTTAAGCCTTAAAGCAGAATTTAACAAAGCCAACTTTCTTCAACTCACTTTCTACTTCTTTAGAAAGCTACCTTAGCTTATTTTTCCTCCCAAGAAAAGTTTTAAAGTTTAGATTTTTGTTGTTTGTTTTGGCTTCCCTTACTGATATTAGAAAGAAATTTGAGAAGAAATCATGGCAAGTTCAAGAAAAGAGGGTAAATATTGCTCTCTGGGCTGGAGAACCATGGCTTTTTTAGAATTGCTAGCAACTAGCCAGAAGTCAGAGAAAGGGCAGAAATTTTAAAATTTCCAAGCAGCTCTGACTATCCCTGGTAATCAGCATTGCACTCAATCAACTGAGGATGGAGAAAAGAGTGACAATTCAAGC
The DNA here is from genome assembly GCF_000690835.1 of Fulmarus glacialis. Classification (NCBI taxonomy): domain Eukaryota; kingdom Metazoa; phylum Chordata; class Aves; order Procellariiformes; family Procellariidae; genus Fulmarus; species Fulmarus glacialis. The sequence goes on from NW_009214849.1 coordinate 40,779, forward strand.
TACTTTTTCCCATGGCATTTCAGGCCCCTCTCAAGCTGGTAATAACCTGCAAATAAACTGAGGATGTAATATTTCAAATGTTACAGCAAGCAGTGAATAGGGCTTTTTAAAGTGCTGATATCATCACTATGAGGTCTAGATAAGAAAGGAAAGGGAACAAATTGAATAAAAATTTCCTTCATAATTCGAAACAATGCACTATTAACTTTGATGTGAAGTGACTCCTAAAATGTGCACTGATAAAACTTCAATCTTTGAAATACACTGTATTATTCAGTGTTTGAACCAAGATCTACCCGGAGAAAAACTAATTTCACAGGTGCTAGAATTACAGAACTTGGCAATGGAAATTAAGTAGATGTCCCTGCATTGATCAGCATCATATGCTATTGTACCTTTTTAATGCCTTGTTTAGCCTCACTTGAGCAAAGTGAATTTCCACGTTACATTCATTTCCACACACCTCAGAAACAAAATAGTTTACATTTAAAAGCATGTTCCAATGACAGAAAGAAAGAAAACTGTGAGTTTAATAGAAAATGGCTCTAGTGTCTAGAATATTTAAGTAAAGTGACTACCTTAGAGAAGTTAGTTAGTAAGGTGGTGCTTTCCTGTGCTCAACTATTGTAATGGAAAGTACATTTTAAGGCAGAAAAGAAGAAGGAGGTAGGAAAAAAGGCATAGAGAGAAATAAAAAGCCAAATAGTCATAAAAAAAATCTATAACTGAGCTGGCAAAGCTACATGCCAAGTTTCGGCTAAGGACATTGAATTTCAGCTGACAAGTTCATCTAATTTACTGCTTTGTTTTGGACATCAGGTTAAAACACTTTAAAGAAAAGCTGGACCAACACAGCTACGTCCTGAGTTTTCCAAGCATGATGAGCTCAGCTTGGAGAAGGAACTGAGTATTTGACCTTACTGTGCAGAACTTGGGTTCTCAATTTTCTTTCTTATTATATTTTAAAAGGGTTATTAAATCATGTGTCTTATCAAGAGAAAATGTTTTCAGGGCAAGGATTTAAAAGCTCAAGAAGGACTTCAGACAACATCGAAATAAGGAATTAAAGGTGAAATTCAGACTGATTACTCAGGTGGTGTGTAAGTCTAGTCTTGAGAGCAATCATATTGCTTGCACTCCACCAGTGCCCAACCCCAGAAGAACCTAACCACCACTTCCATTTTTGGCTGCTGAAATCTCTACATTAAGTTTAGGCACCCACCTGTGTTTAGGAGGGCTACGGTACTGAGGTGATAGTGCTTCCCTTCCCCCGGGACAGCAGCAGTGACCCAACAGCCCACCCCTGCTCGCGCACTCCTGCTCCATTGCAGGACTCGTGTGGGGGAGCCCGGCCTGAGTCCTTGCTCAGTTAGATGGCTGTCATCTGAGCGAAACCCATTCATGCTCTGAATCTCAAGTGGACAGAAGGATAACAACCGGTCCTGACTGGTGCTCATGGACAAGAGAAGAAAGGAATTTTAGAAAGACTTCCCATGCAAGGTGTTTGTAAGCACCTAATCTTCCTGTATACCCTGGGAGGAGAGAATAATGTCTCACTTAGGCACCATTGGCCTTTCCTACAATTGTACCGAGAACTCCTGGCATTTTGTTTAGGTATTCTCAATCATTTACAGGTGTAGGTATCAGTTAGCAGTTGTGGGATGAGGCATCTCTACAGTTTAGGGATTATTGGTCCCTAAAGTGGGGTGCAAGACAGAACAACTCATGCAATTGAGTCTTCTTACAGGTCAATTTTAAGTACATGCCTAGCATCTAACCTAACACTGTTACGTTAATTATTCCTTTGTCAAATGATACTCCAATACAAGGCTCTGCTCTTCTGTAGTCATTAAAAAGCCCTAACAATAGGAGTATTATCTCTAGATTCCAGCTAAGGTAGCTACTTTCACTTTACCTGTATTTTCCATGTGATAGTTTGGGAGGGAGCAATACATTTTAAGTTGTTATGTATGTCATATTCCTGTATGATGTGCCATAGGATTGTGTTTCCATATGATAAAAGTGGTATATTAATATGCTGGTCTGTATTTGCATAGCCCTTAAGTAACCTTTCAGATGAAGGGTGCCATGTAAATTTAAGTACACATTAAGAACAGCAGACTCACTTCCACAAAGCCTTGTCTCAGTCAGCTCTGTTAAAAGTTTAGCTTTAAAGTTTAGCTCACAACTGCAATTATTAGAGTCATACCTCACTTTCCAGACCCTAACAGTAGGAGACACACTTGACATAAGGACAAAAATTTCCTGTCCCACTTTGCAGTAGATTGGAAAAATTTACCCCATTGTGTACTATGTCTCAAATGAAAATCATAAGCCCAGGTGTTACCTCTCTGCTGCTCATTCCCTGTCACAGTAGCCAAGATTTTCAGCTTCAAATAGCGTGCCCGAGCCATAATAAGCTGCAAAACCTTGCAGCTCCCAGTGAGTTCTCTTCGCAACTGATGTGCATCTAGCACTGGTTTGTCATTGCATCCTAGGTCCAACATCAAGAGCAGACCACAAAGGCAAATGAAGTTGCTCATCCAGTTGTATTCTCCATGGGCACATGTCCTTTTTTTTAAATGACAAACAAAAAAACAGATGAAATATTTTTGAATGCTGCAGCATGACTGAAGTGCTCAACCCCAAGGATGTCTAGTAACCAAATAGCAAGTGATGCTGCAGATGGTGACTTAGATGAGCTGGCAGAACAGCCTAAGGTCTGTACACTCTGTTGCCTAGCCACATTTTTAAATCATTCTAATTACCAAAATAGACTAGAAAGTCTGCTCTGTCTTTCACCTTCCCAACATAAATAAAGTCATGAGCATGTTGGCTGGATTTAATTTGCGTATCTTTGCTTTCTGCACATTCTTTCTGGTTTGGGATAGAGAGGTATAGTCCTCTCATCCACAGAACAGGCCCGGTCCTGGCAGCAGCTATTCAAGATTAACCACATCTGGGGATTAAATGTACTGTGTAAAAATGGCTGTTATTGTCTCTTCAGCACTGTGCTTTAGCTCCGTTCTGGAAGGACTTGCTTAAAGGCATTTCTCTTTCCCACTTTTCTCAGTATTTCACCTTTCTGCAAAGTCAGCCTAATGCCAGTTAGCTATGATGATATATTCTTGGAGGGTGGCTGCATGACCACTGAGAGTAGACTGACACCACCAATAATAGATATTCAATAGGTATGAGATGGGCAATGCTGGTTCACTTCCTACTTGCAAGTCTTATAGCCAACAAAAGTTCTGGTTTCTCACATGAATGAGCAGAGTTTTGGTAGATGTAACCCAACTGAAAATGTTATCTATATAATGAAACCCACAATATTATGGGCCCCTTCCAACTGTAGATATTCTATGATTCTAACATTCTGAGTGCTTCTGTCCTCCTTAACACCAGACGAACTACCAGAAATCTTGGTTTCACTGTCCATGGATATTGTTGCATATCTGCTGCATGCTGTTCTGCAAACTTTCCTTCTGGTCTTTCAGAATTTTAAATCAAATTTACAGGGAGCTAAGGTCTAAGGATTTAGAAATGTGGTGATTTAATCAACTCCAGAACCACATGCCCAGGTATATATTTTCCTACAGTTTCAAAATAAGTCTTTCACAGCTGGATGATTCATTTGCTTTCTTGTCTGATGTATAATTTTAGCATTGTTACTTGTTGAAGAAGAAAAGCAGCAAAGGTCAAGCTTTAGCTGGAAAGCAATACGCGGTTTTGAGGCACTTGTCATTGTCAAGGGAAGTAATGTCAAAACAGACAGGGAAGTTAAAATCATTTTTTGATTCCAAGGTTGTGGAAGTGTTTGTTAAGTATTTAGATTGTGCAAGGTTCTTAAAAGTGGCATTCTTCTAGCACTTTTTTTTTCTCTGTGACACACAGTCAAGTTGCTTAAAATTTCTCAGTGAGTTTGTCTAGAATTTGCAATACCATTCAGATGACTTTGCTTCTGCTATTGCTGCCACCTTGAAGCTGTGGCCCTCTAGTCCACAGCAATTGCAAAGGAATCTAAGTTACTGTGGCCTTCACACTGTGGGCTCACTCAAATAAACCTGCTGATGACGCAGGCCACAAATGTCCAACTGATCTTCTTAAGTTGCTGTAACTTGACTTAAGATGTAAGAATATTTGATTTTTTTCAAAATGCCCTGATGTGCCAAGGGCTCCCAGTTAAAGCTTGATCCCTGTGACACTGAGTCAGCAACATTCTCAACATGCACAAAAGCTCCCGCTGTCACCTCCACCACTTCAGTGAGGTTTAGATGTGACGCCAAGACACTCATTTGGGCTGGTGATTTCCAGCAGCCCCCAGCAGTTTGGTGCTCACTGGAAGACATTTCATTACTCTCGGTGCCCTTTAGTTCGAGTCTGAGCTTTCCAAGGATCCCCCACGAACTACTGACCTATGGATGTGAAAAACTGCAACCATATCCATTCTGGAAAATGTTGTCCTGGCTGTCTAAGCAGATTTAAGAAAATCACTGATAATAAATCTTCCAGTATTTCCTTTGTGTGTAAGTTGGTATCTCCATTTCCCATTTTTCCTGATACATTTTATCCTGTGATTTATATCCCACACAGAAGCAAAGCTTTTAAATATAGGAGAAGACCTCATGATACACAGCTGTTACAAATGATTTGTAGTTAAATTAAACATATTAAAAATGTGTTCTACACTTAAAAAAGAGATGAGTGATCTTTGTTGCCTGAGTTTATAGATACCAGAAGAAAAACAGCCTGCTGTTCAGAAAATGTTGAGCAGCCATCCTTTGAAAATTAGATCCATTTGACGGAACATTAAGTTGGGAGTCCCAGAATTGAGTGCTTAAGTGCCTGAGCCACTTAAAAATATTTAGAACAGAGAGCTCATCTGACAATCTGGGAACACTAGAGTGCTCCCAGGATTTGCAAAGATGAAAGACTTTATGGTAGACTAGCACTGCATGCCAGATTCCTGCTTGATATAAAATTTAATTTTGAACTTAAAGCTGCTTAGGTTATTTGATTTTTTTATTGTGTTTATTGAAGGATGTGCTTTGTGAAAGTGTTCCTAGATTTCAAAATCAAAGGAAAAGAAGGATTCCAGGAGATTAAAGATGAGAGTGCGTTAACCCCTCAGATTTAGGATGACAGAGCATTGTACAGTGGACAATATCTTGCTTACAGGATGGAGAATGTGTACCACTGAACTGGCATGCATAAAAAATTTGACAATAGATATTAACCACCTGGCCATACCACTGAAAGAATCTGTTTTAAGAAGTTGTGTAAACAAACTTTGATAGTTTGCATAATAAAATGTTCTTATCATCTCTGAAGCTGATGAGTTCAAACAGCAGGACACAGGAGATTAGCAACATGAGCCTTTCTTTGGAAGCGAGATTCAAATTCATCTGTACTTTGAACAGACTGGTAAATTTTTTGCCACTATGAGAAATTCTTATAGACACATTATAGATTTTTTTTTTTTTTTTTTTTTTTTTAAGTTTTACATATTTATTTTGTATGGTAAATGGTATCTACAGGTTTAATTCAGGGCTTTCAACTCCTTTTTCACACTGCAGAAGGTTTTCCTTAAGAACACAGTAAATGCAATGCAACCTTTCCAATATCAGGCTAAGAAAAAAACAATCTAGGAAATGTTTTTTATGACAGGGCTATTTAAATATAATCACATATCTGTCATCATACGGGCCTGCTTATAACAGGTTGTCAGTTCTCCTGGAGAGGGGGTGATCTGCAATCAAAGGTTTTAAATAAGTAAGAGTGTAGGATTTCTAAAAAGTCTATAATGGACATCTAATAAAAAATCTGTAATTTTCACCACTTATTTCTATTAAAGCAGCACTCAGCAACCCTAAGTTAGGGCTAGAGCCCCACTGTGCTAGGCACACAAAAAAATTAGTGTGTGCTTATGCAGCTATGTGTTTATTTATGGGCAGACCTCTACTACAGTGAATAAGCTCTTTGCCATCAGCAGCAATATGCCTGGACAATGAAGCATGTACATTGTTTTGAAAAACTGGGGCCCAACAAGTAGACTCGACAAAGATGATAGTCTTCCAAAACAAGTCTTTTGTAGAATTTGTCTTCTAGGGTACTCGGTCACAGAGACCACGTCCATACCAGCAAATTAAAGTTGTGTAGGACCTTTCCTTGGCACTGAGAGGAGCCGGCATGGAAGAGCACAGATGCTACTAGACTCTCTGCTTGTAAGCTGCCTGGCCCCGCCAACAAATCAATTCTACCTTGGAAATTTTGAGAGTGTTGGTACTTGTAGGCATCAGGCAGGCCAAGGACTACTCTAACAACTTGTTCTTGCTTACCGTGCTGATCTGAAACGTCTCACTTTTATTTTATTGCACTTCTTTTCTGTGTAATGTCCAGATCTTGCTTCTTAGTTAATTCTCAGATTGTCGGTTCTTCTGGGCAGGCAGTTCCTGCTATGCACAGTCCTTCGCCTGCCACGGCTGGGCTGGGCGTCTGGGCTCTGGTGCAGCACCTCTATATCTGCCACATACAGTTCATCAGGACACGCAACTTTGTCTCTGAGGAAATGCTGACACTTAAAAATAATTTTTCTTTCGCAGTAGAAAAAATAATATGAAAACGATTTTACTCTGATTTAGAAGTGATTTCTTAAGTCAAAACTGAGACCACCCCCCAAAAAACCAAAAGATATTTTCCACTGAAGTTAAACAGCTAGGTATTTGCGGGTAGGGGAAAGATAATGTATTCTAGAAAGCTGGCTCAAACACCTTGTTTACATTCTTCTAACTGAAAAAAATTGAAATGCCATTAAAATTGTCAGTTTTGCACAGAAATTTGTAATTTGATAAAACAATAAGTAGAAAAGCTTGCCAAAAAATATTAGTAAGCCACTACCAACAAGAACAGTGCTTAATTACGGTCTAGGGGATTACAACACTGATATATAATCACAGAGAACTGAGTACTCTCAACTCCCACTGCTGTAACAAACAAGACCCGACTTGGGTTCTATTGTGTTTTATGACAGTTTTGGTTATGCAGCCTTACCTTCCTGACTAAAATATTAATTGCATTAGCTATAGGTTTTTTTAATCTTAAAAGATATATATGCGACTCTCTTAGGACTGTAAAATAAATAAACCAAAGTTAGGGAATCTGGAAAAAAAAATTAAGTTCCTGAGATAGTATCTTAAAATTTTTGCTGAATTTTATGGGTCTTAGATGCTTAATTCCCAATGTTAATGTCATGTACTAGGTGCTTTACACTTCAAGTCCCTCCATTTTACAGAAAAGGGAAACCAGCACATTGTTCCTTCCAGTATTTTCCTTAGATACTGTATTATCTTAAAAGGAAAAACAACTAGGGGAAGGTGTGAAAGAGTTAAAAAGGCAGCTTCTAGTGAAAAGCTAAGCTCAGGATCCCAGGCATACTGGAATGAGGCTTTGCAAGTTAGTTCTAATAAAACATGAGAAAATAAGGTTAGAATATCAGACAGGAATTCTTCAGGATTAAAGGTAAAAATAAACCAGGCCAAGCGAGAAGATTTATGTACAATTGCAAAAGTTCCCCAAGAAAAGTCTTCCTGACCATCTATCTGTCTGTGTATTCACACTGTACCTGGAGGACTCCTGGATTCCTCACTGATGCTGAGGTTTCACACAACTCCAACTCAAGGCAAGGCTTCCCACCTTCTCCAGCTGACCAGGAGATGTCAATCCTGCCTGTCTTTACCTCTTGCTTGGACTGTAGCTGTGCAATTACTGAAGATGAAATTATCACTGTTTCATGAATTACAGCAAAGTCACAGCCCAGCAGTATGTCCCAACAGCAAATGAGAGAACATTACATGTCTCCCTCCTTTACTGAGACAGGCTTCCCACGGAAGAGTGCCATCTAACTGGCATTAACAGGAATTAGACCACTGCCTTTCCTCAGAAGAAATGACTTACTGTCCAAACAGCCAAAAGCCTTCCCCGGCAGAGGGAGTGAGCTGACAGCTTCTTAGGAGGATCCGCTCCATCCTGTGCCACTCTGCAGGAGCAGCACCAGCATGTGTCCCCCAAAGAATACGGGAATGATGGGAAGCAGCTTCTGATGCAGAGTGTGGAGAAGTATGGAGAGAACAGCTTATAGAGAAGAGTAGACCTATGGCTGAGGAGATTGAATCCTTCTCAAAATATCAAGTAAAATCCATGAAATTGTTCACGATCTTCAGTGCCAAACATAAAAAAGTCAGGTAGGTGTTAAGAAAGAACATTGATCAGTCACTCAGATCTCCATTATAAGGGTAACAACCAGCAGTTCAGGATACATCCCTGTGGCTTGTCCAAAGCCATGGAGTGAACTTCTATGGGAATTAAACAAAGCCACAAACCTCACCTCCTACAGACACTCCAAACACACCTTTTGCAACATCCCACAATGGGAAGGCCCATCCCTTCACTCACATGTGTGTAGGATCTGTTGTATTTTGGTGGAAGACAGAGGTACCACAGTGCAGGATCAAACCCTATGTCCGATGCTCTTTTGTTTTTTATCTGTTCCAATCAATCGTCTCTTTATCCACTAGAACAAACTAAAAAAGCCAATAAATATTGTGAAGACAGATGCATCTCTAGCCAACTTCAACATTTTTTCAGCATGTGATCAAACATCCCTATAAAAAGTGTGATAAAATCTTTGGACCCTTTAGAACTTGAACCTGGAGAGATGTCCAGCTCAGCTGAATTCCATGCGCCCTTCCGGAATTCCTGGACTAAGGACATAATCCCTCCAGTTCAGGAAGGTTTTTTAATTTATCTGTTTGTACATTGCTGAAGCTTCAGTGGGACAAGCAATGGGAGATTCATCTACAAACAGATAGGCAAAAGCAAGACATTGGAATGATGGAAGTAGAATTTCAAATTTTGTAGAAGTAATTTATTTTATTTTTCTGGCTTCCGAATCTATTTTTGAAGCTGTTTTGCTAAGATTAAGCACTGCTAGGGAAATAAACCTGTCATACCAATTGTTATTATCATTTATATTACCATAGTGTCCAGGACTTCTTCTCAGGAAAAACTCCATGGCATTAGGTGTTGTGTAAACACATAGGGAGAAGAAAGTCCTGTATCCACTGAGACCTTTCAACCGATGTACAACACCGGGCCACAAATGATTACAATGCAGCCAACAGACGGAGCCTCACAGCGAACAATGAGATATTGTTGGTTTAAGAGTGAGTGATCTTAGTCCAGGAGAGCCCAAATGTTGACAATATTTCAGTGTTGTAAGAAAGGCTTTGCCAGCATTGATGAAGAAAACCTTTTGAAAAGGGAAGCCTCAGAAGTACTTTTTGCAAGGTTTGCAAGATTAATAGTGGATAATGGTGCAGAAAGATGAAAAAATCAGAGGCAGAAGTTGGTATCTTGAAAATTAATAAAACCTCACAGATAGGATATGACTACGCTGTGAATGGCATATTGAAATACGCAGAGGTGCAGCATATGCTTCATACTAGCAAGTAGGGAGAGCTGGCCGTTGGATTCAAAAAAGTAATGTTTCAGTCATCACCCTTTGGTCTACAAAACCAACACTTTAACAAAGTCACATTTTGGATCGGTAAGAGCAGGAAAAGATTCTGTTAACTAACATGGCGTGTTGTAGCAATTGAGACATGAGGTAGAAAACCTTGAACAAATGTTCAGACTGGAGAGAGAGGACAAAAGATGGAAAAAAAATCTGCAAAAATTCAGATACTGTCCAAATGCAAGGACCTAATGAGATGCTGAAATCTGAACGAATGCAGAAGTTCTAAGGCTTGTCTGTAATCAGCAGGATTGCTTGATAAAGGAAAGGAGTAACAGGAAGGAATAGTGAAGAGATAATTAGGAGTTTTCAGCTATATTAAATTTTACAAAGTCAAAGGAAGATAAAAGATGAGACTTAAGTTTGATAGAAAGAGACCATTCTGGAGGAGAGAGGTAGGACTCTGACTCCTCAGCACAAGTGGTTGCTGAATTTTTTACCATCCGGAGACAAAGTGTGCAAAGGGAAGAGGGAAGGAAGAGTGGCAGTCCAGGGGAATTCCCACCAAAAGCTCGAGATGGGGAAGACAAGGACTATTCAGCCAAGGACGTGATGAAGGAGCAGTTTCCAAAGTATGCAGAGAGACGGAATAAAGGGAAGTAAAGAAGGAAACAAAGTGAAAATTTCAAAACTAAAAGACTGGTTGTGTATGTTGAAGGCAACTGGCAGGTCAAGAAGATTGAAGAGATTTGGCTATCAATAGATAGCTTGCTGAGAGCAATTTCAGTGGTCAGCATGGGGACAGCCAAATCAGTGGGATGTAACATAGAAGTGAAATAGAGGAAGCAGGAGCTCTTGCTAATAGCACATTTCATGAGCGTAAAAAGAAAAGGGAAAGGGATGTACAGGTTACAAATATTTTTTTCCAATATGAGAGAAACTAAATTACCTTTCTTTCATGAGTGAAGAGAGCTACAAGCTGATAGTCAATGGGCTGCAAGCTTTGGGAGAACTAATTAGAGAGATGAAGGTAGAGTGAAAAGGATCAAGTGATAGACATTAAGGAGAAACTCAGCAGAGATTAACGAGAGGAATGCAGCAATGTAGGGATAAATGCATCTATTTGCTGCCTGGGAGAAATGTATGAACTCCACTGTCCAGTTAGAAGCAGGAAAATTTACTCCACCTAAGGGTTCAGCCTTCACATGGTTTATATCAGAGTCAAACTTACTACTGAATATGAGTCTCTTCCCAAATTGAGGAGAATTCAGTAGACATTAATGCTGAGATGTATTATTGAAGTGCTGCACTGGAACATAATCCTAGTGGATTTTCCTCACTAATTTCCTTGGCTGACAAAAACATAGATAGGATATATCATCGCTTACAATAGTCCTCATATTGTTAAGCTGACAGGTCAGAATTGCTTCAGAATAACTTGATTACTTTTTTCTGAAAATTTTACTCGACTGTAAGCATTTCTCAGTTTGAAATATACAAGTTTTCTAGGCTAACAACATAAACTCGTTGGGATTTTTTGCAAATAGCAAATCAGCTCTTTCCTGGGACCACTTTAATCATAAATACGAATTTCCTTCAAGACTGTGAGAATCTTCAACGCAGATTAAATCCAAAAGAATCGTGATCATTTTTTGCTTGCTGCTGTATGAGGTACTCCACAAGCTTTCTATATGTTCGGCGGTGGAAAACAAATACTGTGACAGGTTCATCTGAACTAGACTGTTCTATGAAAACAGACATGCCTGCCGTCAGATGTCTACAATACGGTAGTCTCTCCTACTGTCAAGACCAAAACTATGATATGAAGAGTCCCAGAGGGCCTATGGTGATTAGGCTACCACAGTATGTGAAAGCAGGAGAGGCCCTGAACTGAGTGTATAAGAAAAATACATAACCATGTGAAAGGGGATATACTTACATAGACCAGAAGCAGGTCACAAAGTTGCTGAGACTCTCCACCCACTAACATTTAAAAATACATATTTTTTAAAATCAGCAAGCTCGCTGTGTATTAGAAAAAAGATGCTTACACTTCTACATAAAAAATAGCATCCATCCTACTTCACTTCTCTTGGTAAAGTTCTGTATTTTTCCTGTATTTTATGCATTTCCATGTAAAGCCTACTGGAAAGAGAATCGTTCTGTTCAGCATCCTCAAGTAAATGAAAAATTTTAATCCCTTGCTAGTTTAAATTCATAACTAATCCTGTTATGATTCAGTAAATGTTTCATTTTACACTTACCAGAGAATTTGTGAGGCAAATTTTGTCACTTTACTGAGGACTCCATTTCTGAGCATGCCAGTACAACCTCTGCACCTCCCTCATACGGTCTAAGAAGTTCTGCCACATGTACCTCCTTTGATTTGAGTCTGCGACAACAACAGCACTTTATATCACTTCCACTGCTAAGAGCACGGCAAAAATGCTAATTAAATCCATCTTCTTCACTCAACTGCATAAAGGAGAGAAAAATTTAGATGATGGGTTTCTCAGTAGCCCCCAGCAAATTTCCCTTGGATTTAACTGCCATTATGCTCCTACGCACTGCTTGGTGTAGAATATAAAATTTCCATTTTATATTCTCTCCTGTGATTCCATTTGCTCAATGTATTAAGATTCTGAAAAACAGTTACATCTCTCATTCTTATTGATCTCTGTATTTTAGTATCAACCCCAGACAAAACTTGGAAAACACACAGACAACAACTTGGAAAACATCACAGCTTTAGTCAAGTCACGAGTCTGTCAGTGTGCATAAGGAGAGGAAGGGAAAGTGCAGAGGCCTTGATGTAGTGACTGCTTACGCTTGCTGTTGACCGTTAAACTGCTGACTGCTTTGCTCTGCTTAAAACACGTCACACTTATGTGCCGTCATCTCAGATGCAGGGCTCATACCTTCGCTAGGGAAGCGATGTGCTTTCCCAAGTCCTGCTGTGTAAAGAAGATATTAAACCTGCCTTCTCCTTAGTAAATAAAAATGGTGTTAGAACAACTTTTCAGTTCTCAAGGACAGTAATTGCAACGATAGCTTCAAAGATCAAAAATAACATTGCAGTTTCACGGTGGATGGAATTCACAAGTGAATATACAGCACAGGGGTAAATTTGACTAAAGACTTGGTTTTATTGAGGCAACCTCTTCATTGATATCTAACTACTCCTTAATATCGCAGCTTTGTTTGGTGTTTGGCAAACATACCCACTGTTTACAGCCTGTTGTTAGGAGCTCTGAGCACTGGTAAGCCCACATGCTCTGCTTAAGGGAATGCCTGAGATAGGAAAAATATGGAGAGATTTAACTAAGAGTTACAACTTGCTAATGCTTTTCAAAAAATGAAAGAAACAACATGTGCTGCTGTAGCAATACTTTAGAAAGCTATTCTTTTACATTTGAAGGCTGAAATCTTCACTCCTGCTTTGATTTCTGTACTTAAGGAAGAGGGCAAAGGAGAACAAATGAGCTCTAGAAAGCCCAGTCACAGCAAGGGTAGAATTTTGCTACACACAGCGACACATAAAATAGCCATCAGGTATCGTTTTCAGTTTCTGGTGGGATTGTGTGCACAAAATATCAGGGTGACAGGCAGAAAAGATAAAATTCAGATGAGGCAGCAGGGTCATGATTTTGAATAGCCACAGGAAACTACTTCAGATGGGAAGGACAGGGCAGGGAGAGAAGCCTTTTAAAGCCCCATCTACCCAATCTCCGGGTAAGTTCCTCTTGGCAGGAAATTGCAGAATCCCTTGCAATAACAAGAAAATATCTGGGCCCCATTAGTGAATTTCACATGAAAGGCTCCTTTCCCTTGCCTTTAGAAACAACCTAATTAATTGTTTCCTAGAGCAGCGACTTTGTGACCACAGAAATCTCTACTGGGCAGTGCCTCCCTGGGTTCTGGCAAAATGCACAAGTCCAGCTCAGTCACACAAATGCCATTATACACATAAGCATCATAGATTTGTTTGCACATAGAAAGTACCAGTCTGTGTACATACAGGCTTATTGTTTTAAGAATACTTAGATAAAAGTTGGGAGTGCAGGTGTCATTTCAGAGATTACAACTGAAAGCAAGTAAACTTTCAGCTTTATAATCCGAGGCAAATGCTCACTAAGATGCTGAGAGATGGCATGACCCTGCCTAAGCTAGCTGAGTTAGGCTTGGCAGAAGCTTTAGATGCACTTTATAACAAAACATAGAAATTGCAAATAAATTTCCTTGAATGTTTGTCAAATTCAGACTTATTGCATCAGGCTAAGCTGAATATATTTAATCTGGATGGAAATCAAAGAAAGTTAGCTGAGTTTTATAAGTAGCATGTATAAATGTTTAAAATATTTGAATGGATGAATAGTCATGAGGAATAATCTTTAGCAAAGGGAAAAAAAATTCAACAGAGCTACACTTATTATTGCTGGGGCTCACCTATAGTAAATATGCCAGAATTTTTGGCGTATGATGCTTTCATTAACGATAAATCATTGTATCAATAAAAACATGATAAGCAGCAGAAATAAGGGATTATCTTTGTAGGTATGCTGGTATTGGTGCACATGAGAAGCCTATATTAGTACTCCATGTCCATATATTCTTAGTCAAAGCTGCAAAACTGTTATCCAAGTAAAACAATTATTACAAAACAATTATATTTTTTTAGAAGCTGCTGTTAAAATATGGTTCAACCATAATTAAACTGGCACCCATATACTGCAAAATGTGGCACAGTTTAGCCACAGTAATATGGCTAACAATCAGTGCTTCAAAGTGGAGCTCAATGCAGCGAGATCTGTTCCAGTAGCTAAGCTTGCTCTGGGATCTTTGCAATAAACCGAAGGCTACAAAACAGTCAGTCTATGACTCATGCAGTACACCATTTCTCATCTCTCTTATGTGCAGAAATGGAATAAAACCAGATCTCTTGTTTCCAGACCACTGCGTAACATTGAAACTGGGGAGTCCTCACGACTGCATGCTGTTTTACCAACCCTCAGGTCACTGAATGGCCGGCTGACACCCACGACTGCAGAGCCCTGTGGGAAAGGGAGTGTGATACAAATAGTACTTGTTAATTAAAGGATTTTAATCAAGCTGTAACCCCTTATGGCAGACGCATTTCATAACTTCCACATCTATGTTCATGTAAAGATTGAAAGACAAACCCAGCCTTGAAAGAAAAGATAACATTTTTAGTGTTTATTTTTCCATGAAAAAGCTTTACAAGGCGAAAGAGGTTTCACAGGAGAAAGAGTACATTCTTTAATCACTGTTTATTTGTTGAATTGATATCCAAGGCTGACATTTCTTCTACAGTGTATTTATTTGTTCTCATAATATTACAGGACATTTACCTTTTATTTAAAAAGGATCATAATCCATGAATATTAGAAACGCTATTAGGCAATGCTGTATGTGAAGAATTTACACAATCTACATAAGCTGTAGATGAAGTGCCTTCAGTTTTAATTCTTTGCATATTTTGTAGCAACAAACATAAACCACATCTTTTAAATGTTCAGATATTTGAAAGGCTTTGCATCACATGTAATGGAAAAACAGAGGTTTAGTATCTCAAAGAGCAGACAAAAATATTCCAATGTCCACAAAGCAACACTGAAGTTCTCAAGGAAGAAAAAATCCCCATCTTTCCCCTTAAACCAACTAGTATTACACTGCCGGGATTTTTAGACATCCCAGCATCATAACCTAAATGAAGTTATATGGTTTTCACAGTGAGAGAACCTGACCCTTCCTAGCTGCCTCTACATACAACCTTCTGCCATTTAAAGAATCTTTGCTGATCTGTAGAACAGGGGAAAACCCCAAACAAAACAAAGACCAACCCTCCACCCCTCAAATATCAAGAAGCATCACCCTCACCCTTTTAGATCAATTAATGTTTTGCCTCCCATCTCACTCCTATCACAATTTCAGCAAGATGTTTGAAATGTCCTTGCCAAGTTTGTTCTGAAGTGTACAAAAGAGATAACAATAGTTTCAGAAGATTGAGAAAAAACATTTTAAAGTATTCTGTACGAAAAGTAGCTTGAACAAAAAGCACCTTAATTTCAACATAATTCAAAAACATAAAGGAGAAGGAAAACTCTTCACAGTTTCAGAATTAGTAGAGAATTAAACCCCCTGAAACTTGCAAACCATGAAGCTCAAATACCTTATTTCTATCAGTACTCTAGCATTTCTGTAAAGATACACTTTCAAGTATTGTTATGGAAGGCACTGATTTTTTCCTTCAGCCATCATGATGTTGTGAAAATGCAGAATTTCTGTCACATTGGGCTGAACTACTGGCCCTAAAGATATTTGCTGCTAACCTTGGAGCACCTGGATTTCACGCAGTCGCAGTTTTACAACTACCTTATTTTTCTTCATTAATTTCTTTATAAAAATCACACAGATCCATCACAGCTTTTAATGATACAATGATTAATGGTACATTAATGGTAATGATTTACAGAAAAGAAAGTTTTAATTGCACTAATTCTCCTTTAAAAGTGAAATTGGACAGCTTTGAAGTTAAACATTCAAAATATAAAACATCTAGCAATTCTGTTCCTCCACTTTACTATCAATTCCAAATTTTTAAAATCTGGAAGCCAGTTAACTGATACAGGCAACTCTCAGGACAGATTCCTTGAATGAATGATTCCAGGTATTTCAGTTTAATCAAAAGCTTGAAAAACAAGCTCTTGTTTTGAAAAAACATGAATGTAAAATCAAATTGGGAATCGTTATCTTGCTTTCTATGAAGTCTGACAATGGCCAGATGGGTTGAGTTTCTAAATATTTAGTCAAAAGGGGGAAAATACAGCGTGGAATATTGTTCTTCTGAGGCACGTTGAGTACAGAGCATTAAATTAAGGCAGACTTATGAACAGATCTTTACAAGTGGGATTTCTTTGGCTCAAAATTGTTGATGTTTCAAAAGAACTAGGCAAGACTTGAAAAATACTTGCAATTCTTTTGCTTAGCCCTAGGGCCTGCAATTGTTCTCTGGGACACTTGAAAGCAATGGACCAACAAAGAGGTACACTAAGCAATAAGTAATTATAGCTGCACAAACACTCCTCAACTTATATCCAAGGTTTCTAGTTTTGCAGCTGCAACAAAAACGTGTTATCCTCTGAAAAGAATTAAACACAATCTGCAACATGATAGCAAACTGGGGCATCTTTCAAATCATCTAACAGCCAAAGTAGTTAATTTATAGTATCAAAGTTTCTTGAAACTAAAAGCCATCAAAATCCCCGCATAGGCTACTCAAGTTTGATGGGATGCTCTGAGAGATCTAGAAACAACTTCAGGACCTCACTGGACAGGGCCAGAGATAAAGGTAAAAATTTTGATGGTAGCTGCATCAGTGTAAAGCTTGATGAAGTTGGCCTGAGGACATAATCTTATTCTAATGCTACCTAGAAGCCTGGGGGAGGGTCCAGATAGGTCCTAGATTCCAGTAATTATTACCAGGTTATCTTAAGATAAAGAGTACAAATGAATCAATTAACTGAAGATTTTTGCAGGAATAATAAGGGCAAACTTCTTGCCTTCTTTATGGAGCAAGATTTTATAGGCCGTAAAGAGAAGTAGACCTAGGAAGCAGGAAACCCCAGAAAGCCAGTATGCACCAGGTCTATCCATTTTGAGGATTAGTGTCATGGTGTAACTCATCCTGAAATCTTCACCTCATTTGCACCCTTTTGGAGTGAGTTGCCAGGTAACATGATCTTTATATGGGACAGCCCTATTTCACTTGCTGTTTACATCCCCATCCCTAAAGCAGGGGAGGGGCAAGGAGCTGGTGGAGGGAATTATCCTACTCGGATCCCTCCATGGTAACAAGATACTGGCTGCATTTCATTCTTGGGGAAACTACAGGAGGAAAAGACAGATCCAAAAACCTAACCAAAATCCCCTGTAATATTATGGCAAAGAAACTAAGATAAACTTGGAAACTCAATCATAGGTGCGCTGAATCCTTAAGAAGAATGAATCCTAATCCTTAATGAGAGTACGTGATTTTACATATGATAGTACAAAAACTATAAAATGTAAGAACAGCTGCTTCTGACGGAAGACAGTAGTCAAATTTGGTTATATGAACATAATGATATGTACAATATTAGAAATACCATTTCTAAATTCATGATCTGTTGTAGAATACAAAGACAGATGTGGTGGTTTAATTAAAAAATAACCAGGTCTCACATTTTCAACAACTGCCTCCAACTAATTGTTACCATTCTTGTACTCTCCCTGCTTGGGACAGACAAGCTCCTCTAATCCCTGACAAACTGATTACAATGAAAATTATAATGATTAATTCTAAATACTAAATCTTTGCTAACATAAATCAGTAATTTTAATTGAACAACTGAACTGGCAGATTTGAGTGGAGAGTTACTGTGGGTGGTTGATAAGCTGCTGTGCATGGTAAATTCTCCTCAGGTAGCACAACTGCAGCCTAGAGGACACATATACACAACATGTCACAGCATCTCTCTTGCATTATACAAGCAAGAAAACTTACTTTTGAGTTGCAATACACAGTTTATGAACACACTTCTGTGGGAGTTCAGCTGCAATGTGTCTCTGAGGTAAGTCTTAATGAATACAATGATTTTAAAAAATTACAGATCATAAGAATGTACATAAATCTCTGCTATTGTCTGCTAAACTATAAGCCATTTTCAACTAGATATATCACTCATAACTCTACAAAGTCAGACATTTAAAGCTTCCATGTATGCAGAAAACCTTGTTAGGAATCAAAAATTCAAGAGAATTTGTGGTCAATAATACAACTCTCTCTGCTAAAATAAATAGTCAATAATTAAAGGAACAGAAGGACATGCCCCTGCACGAGAAGGAAAGTCACTTCATTCTGATCATCCCCCTCCTCTGAGCAAGAGATAAGGAATATGTTTTTCTTGACATTCTCACAAAAAATAGTTTTGCCCATGGTTTGAGCTACAAGATTTGCCCATTGGAATCCAAAAAGTGCATTAAGAATATATACAAGGTACTGGAAGCCATATGCACCTTTTCTCAGGCTAAGCAGGTATTTATCAGGCATTTACACGATGCTATAAAACTACTTTCTCATGTATTACTCATCTGGTCTGTATTTGCTTTGTATCACAATATTACCACAGCATTATACAAACATAATACTCTACAAGTGGAAGACATGAGAGGCAAAACACGAACTATGAAGAAGTGCATCCAGTAGAAAAGCCCAAAATGACATGTGAGAATCTAACAGAAAAAAGGAATCAGCTAAAAATGTATGCATGAAATACGTGCCCATCAACAGGTTGACATAGTCAGCATCCCTCCTCTTCCTTCAACAGAAGGGAACAAACTCCAGAAAGTTACTACTGACTTCAAACAACATGAAAAAGCTATTAAAATACATTACGCTCCCTCTTCGAAACCACATTATTGTTTTCCTGGTCTAATGAAGAATATTGTACTGTAATTAAATAAAATTTCTAAAAACATCTCATGGAACTATTAATATATTAATTCAAAACCAAAAGCTGTTCCAGGAAAGCAAACACTAGAACAAAACTGCAAATGCCACTGAACTTGTTTCCATTATACAATACAACCATGACCAATATTCTTTAGAGATTTGCTATAGTAATTTATTAAGGTCTGATGCAAAACCTATTAAAGTCAGTAGAAAGACATGTTTTGAAAGGGCCTTGAATTACATACATTTACTGTAAGATACAAATCTGGAAGCACTGAGCCATACCAATCTGCCCAGAATTTTTGTATCAGGAAACACTAATAAACTAAATTACCATACAAAGAGAAAGCAGTCATCAATATATCTGATTTTTCAGTATTGAGACACAGCAGTAACATTTTCTATTTTTCTAAATCATATTTTGAAGATGCTTTCTGGTACTTAACTGAAATAAACTTCTGTAGCTTATACATGCTATTCTGCTTGCCTGTCTGGTTACATTTATGGCACTTATTGCTTTACTGTAAGAGCACCTTGTAAACCCTGAAGGAAGCAACGGAAGTAGTATCCCTAAACATCATAAGCTTTTAAAAACCATGTTTTTCTAATTAGAGAACATTCAAATGTCTGTATACCACAAGTGAAACAGGAGTGACTCCAGGAATGTCTTTGCTATTCCTTGGACAAATAAAACATAGCGTTGGCTATATGATTAAAGGCCAATCACAGTGAACACACAGACTGAGGGAGTGAGGAGCAGAAGAACCCCAACAACCTCATCAGCGAGAACTGGAGCACACTGAGAATCAGCTGCTCCTAAGATGATGAAGGAGAACGACTAGAGCAGTGTCCCTGTGTGAAACCCACTAAGATGAGTCAGGAAAAGTATCTCTCCCTTGCAAACTAAAGGGGTTATTGCCTAAAAGGGTTTAGGACTTACCAGATTCAGGGGGAAAGCATTTTGGAATATATAGGTTTTCTTTGTAAATAGTGGATTGTGTGTCTTTTTGAGATGGTATCACATCTTCCGCCTCTCCTTTAGCATAAAGCCATTACACTGCAGTAGCAAGGAATGCTCTGAGGCTTTGTAGAAAGAATAATAGTAGCATGGATATAGTGTACCACCCCCCACTCCCCTAGTTTAGATAAGATTCAGTCATCTGCCACAAGACATGGACTTCAAAGAAATTATAAAGAAAAAACTGTTTCAAACAGATATACTCCTGTTCTCCACTAATAAAGCTGAAACTGTTTTCCTTGAAATACAATTGTTTGAAATTTGGTTACAACTAAATATTTAAAGGTCCTTTACAGTTTGATCCTGGACTTCAGCTTGATGCTTATGCAGTGTTCCTACTACCTACTATCACCCTTTCCCAATAAGCTTATAGTGGTTCTCTGTGTGTCTACATGCAGTGACTAGAAGTTGAAACTTGAAAACAAAAAGGATATGACACTTAAACACACATTTATATATGTACATTTAGATAGAAAATATATCTATAATACTATATTTAAAAATTACATACTATAGTTAAATAAAGTTAGGAATACACAGTCTTTCCCCTACAGCAATACATTACTTAAAAAGTGTCAATGAGAAAACAGATTTGTTGACTTTTTTTTTTTTTGAATACTGGAATACAGGCAGAATTTGATGATCTCATCCAACTGAAATAGACAAATATAATGTCATTCTAGTTGAAAATGAGAGAAGAAAAATCCATCTGCTGAATTATATGTTAAAGATAACTGCAACAGTTCCGTTCGTTATTCTGAACTTCTGAAACTCATGCTTGTTTTTTTCAGTACGCAACAGAAAATTTGTGGGCTAGCTGGAAGCTGATCTAAGGTTTCCTGGCTACTATCCAAAGTTAAACAAACAAACAAAAAATTTTGAAAGACTGCGTTGTACTAAAGTGTAAAAAATGATAAATGCCCAAAGCAGTTTCTTTACCTTCATCCTTCCAATAGCATTTGCAATGTGTGAACAAAGTAGCAAAGCTTTCTCCTTCTTCAAATGGCATGTGAGAATTGAGAGGCTTACCCAAAGGAGCTGAAATTCTAAACTGAATTAGAAAAGTTGCTTAAAAAACAAACACAAGAAAAATAATAGTTCAGCTCTTGCCTTGCTGACAGGTGAGATAATAACCATTTCTGGTACTACAGAGAACTCGCAGACAGACTGGCATTTCAATGGAAGGAAAAACCACACCAGTTCATATGGTTCCCTTAAAACAAAAGCCTCTCTGGTTCATGACTAACATTTCAGTCAGCCTTTAAGAAAGAGCAACAACAAATCATACTGGGGATTTACTGACAGGTGTCAGGAACAATGGTGATTGTTTTAGAAAAGACTATATAAAAATTCTTTCATGTAATATATGTAAAAATATTGTCTTCAAACTTAAAACAAAATCATCTTCTTGGAACTGATTCTCATGACCAGAGCACAGAGCCTAATCCAATTACCACTTAACCACTGTGGAAATTCTTCCAGTTCAAGTAAAAAACTTGCACCCCCTCCTGTATTCCTGCTACTTACTATGGCAAATTGAAGGAATTTTACTTGCAAAACACTTAACCACCAAAGGCAGAGTTTTGTAATACAGTTTTAAAGCACCTTACTCAAAGATTAGGTTACCAGTTTTCTAGCAAAAGCTCAGAACCTCTAAACATGAATGCAAATAATCCATTATTAAACATATAGTTCTGGTTCAGTGGCCACTACTACAAATCGGGGGACTAACAGTGACTTCAAAAGACTCTGAATCAGACTTCAAGAGTATAAAATTCTTCTTAATATTATGTATTTGCAAGACAGAAGTCTTCAGACAAGTCTTTACAGACAAATCATAAAAGTAGGAAAGTGATTCACCCTGCTTAAAATGGTTGACATTTAATTTTTGCAGTTTAGATATTCAACCATTATCTACCACTTACTATAAAATGTAAATTGGTATGTATCAGAAAAACTCCAGCATGGTTTTGTGGTTTTTTTTCCTTTATACATGTACAGATTAGAGAGAGGCACATTCTTTGTTAGAAATCAGCATGAAATTCTTCTGTAGGAACTTGAACACTTCCTTTCACAGAAATTTTTCCATGAAACTATGCTCTTCATATAAGGCGGTCATATCTAGTTAAGCAAAACACTCAGTTTGCATAAAATTAGAGCTGCACCTTGTTTAAGATGTATTTTCAAAATACACGTGTCAAAAATGCCATTACAGAAAAATAAGCAAGATACTTCTTTTACAGCCTAGAGAAAGAAACTATTCGTTTTGACATTCTATTAAAATTTAATAAGGTCACAAAAGGAATTTGTAACTGTTAGTCCAAAATGATCTAGCTATTCTAACAGTATTTCAGTGCAAAGAACTTCTTACAGTAGCATCACAAAGTAACACCAGCTCTTTCAAAAGGACTCTAAAAATTGTTGCTCATTGCTTAGAATGGCATACATACAACATATTCACAACTGGCAACAGAGTCTAGAGTATTACAAAGTTATTGCTGCTACTGTAATGAAAAGAAATGAGGTCGTGATGATAAATTTTCACGTTAAGCTGCAGGGAAATCTACTTCGTTTTACCAAGTATATTATTTCTTAGCTTTGTCATAAGCTCTAGGAAAATGAACAATGGAGAAAAGTTTTTCTCCTATAGAAATGGTGGATAGTAAAATAAAGTATAAAATTAGCTGGCTTTGGTTTAGTTGGTTAAAAATGCATGTATCAGCTCAACTTGAGTCAAGCTGCCTTGGTTTGTACTAGCTATCTGTAAAGGCTGACTGAATGAGATTCCTTTCATCATACAGGCACTGCTACCTTTGCTGCAATAGTAGAGGCATGCTTTGACAGCCAGGATAGCTTCAGCTGACAGACAGCTCCTGGGTAACTGAAAGGGAATGATAGTTTGACAGGAAACATCCTTTATTTCTCCAGACGGACACTGTCCTTGAAGCAACCAGGTATTATCTGTAAAAGAAGAACAAGTTTTATCATTAGGATATTTAACACCATGTCTGAAACCTACAGAAAACACTAATTTTACCCATAGGACAACATGGACTTTCTTTCCATATGCAATATTAGGAGAAATTTCCTTCCTGATTTTTCCAGTCATGGACAAAATAAAAGGAAAAGTAATTTACAAATGCTTCTTTAGCAGTCATTTAAAGATGGAGAGATCCATAGCTTTGCTTCAGAACTATAGGTATATATACAGTACATCTTACTTAAATGCAATGGATCTGCAATTTGTTCTATATGCTCTTAAGAGGATATTAAAATTTATTGTGAGATATGCAAGCAAAACTCCTTAAATTAACGCGCTGCTATACATTTGTATCAGAGGTCTAATACTCCAGGTAAGATATCTACCATGAATGCATAAAACTGCAGGTAAATTACGGTATTTCCAAACAGAAGTGTTGGTTTTACAAGTGGGTTGCTGCAATTTAGCAATGTTCATGCTGACTGTTACAAGAGAACTTGAGTTTCATATTTATTTGAATATTTAAGAGTATGTGAACTGAAAAATGAACTGCACAATAAAAGTACCTAGCTCATTGTATTTTACTGTAAGTGAGAAGGATGAAGTGCTCTTTTGGGCATTTTTCAAAAAGAAGTTGGCTCTAGAATTTATGAGCTTGAAACGACTTGTTGAGTTTAGGTTGCTTACATTCTCCAATTTTACTAACCCTTGAAGCTATCACATATATCTTTACTTCAACAATATTTGGAGATTCTGTAGGCCAAAATGTGTGCCGACTCTCCTGGAAATAGTCTATTTGTACTCCAAAAGCACAAACTGGGATGAGAAGCTACTTTAAATCATGAAGCATATAAACAAATTGCAGTGCCTGTACAGTATTTGTTGACTGCTTTTAAAAGCAATCAATTGAATTAAGCTACCACATGGACACTTTGAAAGCTGGCCAACAGAAGACGAGTCAAAAGATGAGGACATGTTTACTTTCAGATCAGTTTAACTGCATCTACAAGCAGGGATAACTATTAACAAATATTTATCATTGTAAAAGCCAATACGGCATGTAAATTCAGCCAGAGAACAACTACTAAAAATTAGTAGAATTTTAAAAACTAGCAGCATTTCTAAAAATGAATGTTTTCCAATGCAGTGCAACAACTGAGTCAACATAACGGAAATATAAATGTTCTCTCTATTGCTTTCAAAAATCTACTGAAGGTCCAAATGGTGCAATTTCAATATCAAAAACTTGACACAAACTAAAGAAAATTACATTCGAGGCTCTTCTTTTTTTTAAAACTGTTCAGCAACTCATCAAACAGTCAGTTAAGCTTTCCTCTGTTCTATACTGGCTTAGTGAGTATCTTGTTCACTTCCTCCAAGAGCTAACAGTTCTCTGTACCATGCATCACTTACTTTAGGGTGCCTAGAGTCTAACAGAAAACCTATTTATAAAGTTCAGAAATTTCTCAGGAGTCTGAATGCTAAGTGTCCTCCCTTCACCTTCAAGAATACTAGTTTATGGTTTTACTTAGGCATACAGCACCTACTATAGGATACTTTTAAGAAGTATTGACATTCCAGTGAGATAAAAAATTTTCTCCTAGGGCGTAAATGTATTAAACTTAAAACAAATGAGTCACACCTGAGTAACTCAATAACCAGGCAAAACTGTTTCAATACACAAAGAATGTGAAAAAATATGGGTTATTTTGTATATTGGCTTTCATATAGTACTTCCAAGGACATGGATAGATTCTCCCTTTTGGTTACAGCTAGACCACTGGAAAGCACTGTCTCCAAACACCCACTAATGGTCATCTTGTGCAAGAAGGTGTTTCAGATAATCTTGTTATTTTTGTACTGAAAAGAATTTTAGGAAACACTCACATGGTCTATTCTACCAGTCATGTTATGGGCATAGTAATCTCCAGCGTAAGGATGGCAACGATGGCTAGAAATTAAACCACTCCAGTCGCATACCATGTGAACAAGTTCCATGTGCTCTTTTAGAATACTTAAGAGTTGAGAGAGATTAATTTAGGTTCAGGAAACTGCCGCAACATGAAGTAATATTTTAATTATTCCAATATAATAATAATATTCACATTTCACAGTAATCAAGGTACATAGTGACTGAAAGAGTTGTCCAAGGTCACACAGGAAATCAGCAAAAGAACTTGCAATAAAGGCCAATCATTTCGGCTTCCTTGACATACCGTAATTTACCTCTTACATAAGAAAGTGTGCCTTATTATGGAAATATTCAAACAGAAATATGCAAATATGAATTATAACAAAGTAGATTCAAAGTAGTTAGGTATAAATGCACCTCAAATACTTTTTTCTCTTTCAGGAATATGCTTCAGCTCCATGGTGAGCTTTCTCCCAGAAACACAAGGTAGGGCTGGGATAAGCTGTTCACAGAGACAGTGGAGAGGGCAAGCACCTAAGCAGCAAAAAGCTCAACTGTTCTGGGATCAGCACCTTTGCGAGGCCTCACTGGCAGCTTGTTCCAAGAAAGTTATTAAAAAAAAAAAAAAATAAAAAAATACAGCATGTATTAATTCAAGCAAAAAGCAGCCTATCAGGAGTTTTTTTTTTTTTTAATCTTCCCACTCCGAATGTTAAATGTACCAACTCTAAATAACATGTATTGCATCACAAGGTCAAATGGGAACACAGAACTGGGAGGGAATTTTGATTCATCAGAGTGAGATCCTTTGTATTACAGGCACGTCATGATATAACCCACTTAGTATCTTACCTACTCCTGTTCAACTGATAAAACAACACAGGCACTTTACCTTCTGCTGTGATAAACCAGGAATTGGGTGCTTCTTCATTCAGTTTTGAATCTGGAGGAAGAGTCAACTTTAATAAAAACTGAATTGTCTGGCCAGGAGCTACAGTTAGTGAAGGAAGTTGAACGTTTGGTGCAGATTTAGGCAGTTTTGGAAGGCTTGTTACTTTATCCTTTTGCACAGGCAGGTTATCTGGAACATCACATGCTTCTGGATTCAGGATAGGCAACTATCAGTAGAAATCAAACAAAATATTTATTTTTATTTGTACTGAAAGCAAATAGGCTTTCACAATACAATCACAGTTTCAAAGCTGACATGGAATAGGAAAACTAACACATGATAATACAGCTATTGGACTAAAACTTTCTGACAGAGTGAAATAATACTCCAGTGACAAAGCAAAAGGGAAGGACAAAATTATTTTTAAATGAAAAAGATAAAACTGATTAATCCAAATAATATTTGCTATTAAAATCATAAAATCCACAATGACTTTAGAGTATCCACTACTTAGAGTATCCCTTAATTTAAAATTTTAACAGCTGCATTACATTTTTACTTTAAATAAAATTTATAGATATTTTCTTCTAATCCAGTGGTAAACTGCATGCTTCAGTAATAAAATCCAAGATTTTAACCATGCAGATTGCACAGTAAAGGATAATTTCCCAGAAAAGCCACCATCATGTTATATGATATGAAAATTTAAACACACATTAAGATTGTGTACTATTAAATGCAAGAAACATACAAGAAGACAGTTGGACCATAATGTCACATATATATGTATATACATACGAAAACTTTAAGACATAGTGCCATTGTAAGATGGACAGGAGCACGAATTTGTTTTGCCTTCATGTTTATAAGCAAATACAGCAGTGCTTAGTTATGACAGTGGTTTTGATTTGACAACTTGGAAGCCCACTATGTATGCCACTTTAAGTCACTGACCTCCCAAAATCATCTCTTACAGCTTAGTTACAGGACTTGGTAAACTATTTCAACTTCCACTTGTTACAAAGGGAGTTGGCAAATGCTCATGAAATGCTTTTCATACTGAAAATCTGGGCTGTATTTTTTAATAACTCATGTTTCTGTATTGTTCTTTTCTAGAGGATCATCACTTTCTGTTTTCATACAAAAGTTGCCTTTCCAAAGACTAAGATTTTCAACAACTGTGCTAACAGGCAAAGTTTATTTGCCAGATCACCACGAAACATTCTGTGAATGTAGCAACTGTACCCAAAAAGTTTATTAGCTATATGATTTTTATACCACTGTCCAAAGTCTGTAGTAGTAATTTATATCAAGAAACACCACTACCAGCCTGTTTAATACGTATTACTTGCCATGGAAAGAATTTTTGTGTCCAAGTCCAGCACTTTAATCTGATGATTATTTGTGTCTGCAACATATATCAAGCGGCCATTTTCTTCAACACACAAACCTCCCGGTTCATTAAAAGTTGACTGTGTAAAGCTGGAACCAATAACATTGCTTGCTTCTCCTGTGCCTGCCAGGGTAGCACAGTTCTTCATCTTGGGATCTACAACCTTAATCTAAGATAAACAAAGACACAAAAAAAAACTTCTCTGAAAAAAACCCACCAGGATTTAGAAGTTCTGCATTATCTTATGCCTCACATTTTCAGAAGCACTAACTTGGAGTACCTTAGCTATGAAGTGTGTGTCCTAGAAGCTAAGTTATCACACTTCACAAATGACATCTCCCAGCTTCCCCCACGCCATTCCCTGCTGGACTTTACTTCTTCCTTTGGTCTTCATTCAGTGTTCTCTCTCATAATTTCGAAGGCACCTACCCCTCTGGTATAAAAGTATGCTGAATGGCTTGTTTTTCTAATGTTTGTTGCCCTTCTGAAAACATTTTCAAAATAGTAAGAGCATAAACTGGCAGGCTAACTTCTATATCATTTTTTCTCTAAAAACAGATAAGGGTTTTTTTTTCTTAAATTGCAAAAAAGTTTATAATGTTTTATACAATACCTGAATCAAAATTTCATTTGCCACATAAATTTCAATGAGCATTTAGTGTTATACACTTTATTCTTCAATTTAAAACAAATTACTTTTCTTCTAATGCATTTAATCGATATACAGTTAACAACCTTCTAGACGAAGTTTATACAACATCACATAAGAACAATCACGCACAACAATCTCTCTTATCTCAAAATTTCATGGAGGCAACCCACAATACTTCTTCTCAAAAATTGGGTGGCTTTTTTAAGGGAAAAGTAAGTCAACTCATTCTCCCAGTTTTATCAAACCTGCAGTATTCCTGACTAAGCACTCCTAGCTCTTTTGCTCTAGTTCAGCATCTTCAGGAAGATATAAGGAAAGGGTCTTTAGTCTGAACTGTAACTTGGCACTTTAAATTCACCTTCCCCAAGGGACCATCATATCAACACAGCAGCATGTGACAGCAAAACAATGGTAAAGAGAAGGACCCATAAGGGAAGGAAGGAAAGAAAAAGAACCCACAAAGGAACTCATATCTTTTGTTTCCTCAGCTTAACTGAACCAAGCACAATCTTTGTATGTTCCTAAAATAATCCTTCATAGTAGTAAAAATTGCAAAGCCTGTATATAACAAGGTATTATAAGCTTACCTTATGATTATAGGAATCTGCCACATAAAGTAGTTTTCTTTTCTTGTCCCATGTTACTCCTAAGGGATGCTGCAGCTTTGCATTTATGCCCGCTCCATCCACATCACCAAAGGCAAACAAATTCTGGAAAAGTATTTTATTAAATTAATACATTTTATTATTCAACGTTGACATGAATTTAAATGATTGTAATTAAATGGAAATTCACTGGCTTAAAAAAAAATTAAAAAATCAAGACAACTTCAAAACAAGGATACTGAAAACTGGGAAGTGTGGATGCTAACCATGGAAATGGAAACTCTCACATTTACGTTATCAATATGAATCCAGCTGGCTTTAATGACCACACAATGCTGAATCAAGTTGGCTATTTTAAAAATAAGTGAAGTAATTTGTTATCTGAGGAGCAACAATTTGCACTACAACCTGAGCGTTAAAACCGGCACACATTTGCATTCCAAGCAGTGAAGTTAAGAAATTGATGGCCATGGAAACTGATTTACCCTCTCACCCCAAAAGTGGTTCCTCCAGGTCAGGCTTGAGGAATATTAGTAGGGCAGTGTGGGGAAGTTTGAAGTGATTACCAATGGATCTCTCTCTCCTCCTACAAGGTGCTTCACTGCTCCGTCTTTCAGAGAGATGGTTCGCACAGTGCTGCTCTCGCTATCTGCTACAAAAAGGCAGTTCCACGGTTCCTCGGAAGCCAGAGAGAGACCTGAAGGCTGTGCAAAGCCTGCCTTATGCGGGTATGCATTGTTTCTGTTCTCTTCATTTCCACTCCCAGCGAATCGAAGGCAGACTCCTTTCTTTAAATCGCTAAAGGAAAATAGTATCCAAGTTCAAGAATGAGTTTGAAATACTTCAGACATTATGCATAAACAGAAGCTACAGGACAAGCACTTTTGAGTTATAAAACCAACTGTACCGAAGCACAAAGAATTATTCAATACCTTTGTGCTAACTTTCATTTCACCTCAGTTTATCATTCATTACTAGATAATTCAGCAAATGCAATGAAAAGTAACATTCAATTATACAAATGCACCCTACCAAGTCATAGTCTTATAGCAAAAGTAGCATACTTCATTTCATCTAACAGTGTGGGAAAAAGCAGGCAGACTTTAAAGGACACACACCTTTTAAGTCTGAACAGAAGCAGCAAGCTTCAAGCTAAGTACAGCTTGAGAAAAATTATTTTTAGTGTAATTTGATTATCTCTCTCTTTGGGGTTTGAAAGCTGTTTATCAAGACAAACAGCAATTTCACGTGTCTCTTATTACAGCTGCTTACCTTCCCTTTGGTAGTTTTCCACCTTCCAACATCAGTGCCCATACCTGATGAGTGCCTGCCATTGCTATCCATAAAACATCGTCTTCCTGGGTCCCTGAAACTTTTAAAAATGAATGTATAAAAACAGATGAAAAAAAAATCTTTGGGAACGTTTTATAAAACAAATAAATCAACAAACCAACGCTGCTGTCCCCCCGACTCCAGCTCACCTTCTGCCACAGGGTAAAAAAAAAAAAAAACAACCCCAACCAAAAAACAGAGAAAAAGAAGGAGAGACAGAATGTCTTTCATCTACCAAGAACTCTGCTATTTTTCTTCTGTACTCTTCCCAAGGATATAAAAATTGTGTTTTTAATATCCCTACCTGGTAAAGGCAATACTTCAAATGGGATTTGCTCTTTGCAACACTTTGTATCGGGTCCATGTTTCACCTGTTATTTTTGGATTCATACCAGCCAACAAATATGTACGTATCTTTGCTAAGCATGGTTTTTGGCGGGGTGGGTGCAGTTTTTTTACTAATCTAGTGACAAAATTAGATATTCCAAAAAACTACTGGCAATTGTATACAGGTTTTGAGAGAAATAATAACGGCAGTACCTTTGTTACATTATATACAGAATACATAATGTTTTTAAGATAAGAGTAACTGATGCTTGAGTGTCATGTAGATTTATGCTCTGGAGAGCAACAACTGCTGTTTATTCAAAGATTAGATGTGATGTGGGCAGATACTGATTTTCCCCTGCACTAACCATCCAGTTTCCAAGTTGTACTCCCTATGCACATGTACATGTGGTATCACAAATGTGTAATCTCAAAGTATAACACTGCTATTCACCAGTCCAAATCTATAAAATTACACAAAGCTTGCCCAGATAATACTTCACAAATAAAGTGATACAATAGAAAGACAAAAACATGTAACTGCTCTATAGCTTTAAACATATCACATTACAGCATAAGAAAGAAGGCATGAAGACAAGCAGTGAAAGACCATTAGCAAAAAAAAAAAAAAACAAAACCCACAAACCCAAAACCAAAAGAAATTTACTTATCTTAGCCTTTTCTGAAAATCTTAAGGAACAGAAAGTTGACATTTAAAAACTGCATTAAAATGGGGACACTTATCTTTCTAACACTCTACTATCCTACATTGTATACAACTGTCTAGTCAGAGACAACATTAAAATGTTTTTCTAAATGAACATATCAGGTATTGGAATAACTATTAGCCAGTCAACAGAAAAATACCTTCAAATTGCTCACAGAAACTTTTTATTCACATGAACTTAGAGAACACTATGCATCTCATGGCTGTTTCTGCAAACAATCTAATGGATACCTCCCCCCTCCATTTTGGAGCTTCAAAATAAAAGCAATTACATACAAAATGCCTGCAAGCATTTTAAACCTGAGAAATGAGTCCAAATCAATCTTCCTAAAATGAAATTATCACTATTCCCCCAACTGAGAACCTGCTGTTGTTCTTCTAATCCTAAACCTTTCTTACATTACACACTGCAAGAGGGGAAAAAAAAGCATCCTTCTATGTCCAGAATCAATTTCCTCATACTGTGAGGAGTAATACTGGTATGATTTTAATGCAGTTTATCTTCAGCCTTTTCTGCTTCTTGGATCAAGATACAAGTTTCCAAGACCACGACCAAAGGAACTCTGCTGACTCTCTCCTGCACCCCCACGTGGCTCCATGTTTTGATGCAAACTAGAGCTCCAAGAATAAAAGTCAAACTTCTAAAGCACCTAAAAGCTTTTTGTTGAGCAGGAAGGCTTGCAAAATGAGCTGGAAAACACGTTTTATGAGTTACCAGAGATGTTCCCAAAGTACTGGCAATGCCAAAAACACCCCAATTAAAAAAAAACCCTACAGAATCACCTTTGATTAGAGCTTGTTTCTAAGAGATTTAAATTGAGAAAATGGCCTACAAATTCATTTCACTTCTTCCTATATAGCACATGTTCAACTTCAGGACTTTATGTTTCCATGATGTATATCTTGCACTTTTCAGATGCTACTATTCCGAGTACCCCAGAATGAACAATGCTAAAATCACTGGTCAATTCAGAAAGTGAGCTTTTTATCTTGCTATGCTGTGCAGTTCATTCTGAGGGATCTTAAAAAGTGCTTTATTAATTATTTAATATTCACTTCATCCACCAATGAAATGAAGGAGTAAGACTAGAACTGAGCACTTTACAAAAATCTATTCCATTCTTCATCTATCCAGTGTTCTAATTCCACCCACTGAAAACTCCCTTGTGACACCTATACATTGAAAAATTGAAAAGGTTTCTTACTCTAATTCTGCATACTGAAAGACTTATCAAATATGAGACACAGGAGAAAAGTATCAATGTTAATTTCAAATTTTACTGACTATGTAAGATCAATAGAGAGAAGATCCTTTTTCAACTAGAGAACAAGACAAGAAAAATAAGTAAGAGCTCCATAACCATCATAAATTTTAATGCAACTTAAATATTTTCTACTGGATGGCAATTAGAACAAAGAGAATGGATGCATGCATGGAAACAGCACAAGCACACTGAATTGTGGAAAATATTTCAGAACTTTAATAAAAAAATTTATACAAACTCACAAAAGTAAAAACAATGCCTATAATTGCACAGACAAGGTATTTTATCACACAATGGTCCTGACACTACAGAGTTTAATGCTTTCAGTTCTGAAACAAAAGACAGAACAACCTCCTCTTTGAGGACAGAACAGTTTGAGGACATCTCACCATTGTCATCCTTGTACAGGAGAAGGGGGCCAGGGAGAACCAGCATGCTAAAATTATGGTAATGCTATCTTTATCATAACTCGTTATCATCCTTGAATGGGAAGAATTTATTTTTAAAGAATTTATTATAAAACATAAAAGAACAAAGCAATTCTTTTACATTTATTCAATTAAGCACCACGTTCCAACCTATCTTGAGCTGTTTTAAAAATCCAGTGTAGTTTCTCCTTATTAGGGTATGTGCTTTCTTATCTTTAGTGCTGCCTGTATCAAAGTAAAGTATGGCTTGCAAATGTGATATACTTATGTTATAAAGGTTCACTAATAATGAACTAGAGCTCTGAATGCACTAGCATCCCATATTATATGATGCTTCAGTTATTATACAATGATTCAGTTCCTGAATTTGCCTCTGCTATATATCTGTGTTTTAAGAATTCACAGTCTTATTTGTACACATACACAATTTTAAACAGTTCAGTAATTTCAGTAATACTGCTGACCATTAACTGTGAGTCAATCTGAACGCACAGAAAAGACTTTATTTTGTATCAGTCAACAAGCAATATCTGTTTGAGGAGATTCCATTCCCAGGACTACCCACACTTCCAGCTTCCCTGTCTGGGAACCGCATGCTTACCTCCAGTCTGGGAATTAAAAGCCTGGGAATCAAAGTTACATTTTGTGGCTGTCACCAGTGACATTTTCTAATAGACTGAAGTTTGAAAACATTATTCTTGTCTACTAATTTTATCTTTAAAAAAAATAACAAGGAAGCAGCCTGTTGGTACACTCATCCTCTGCAAAAACACAAGAGGCAAAAAGGGCTATGCAACATGCCCTCCGGTTTACAGATAGGCATGCTGCCTATGTGCACATGTGAATGCAAGTCTCGTCTTCACTTAAGTCAGTGAAAGTTTAGCAAATTAAATCCAAATCTGACTGACAGAACAACTACAGAATTGTTGTTCTTCTTCAGTGAGACAGAGATAGTAAAGCCCCAAAGGAATGCTTTAGCACCTTAAGTCTGGACTGTTACAAGTACACATCATCCTTTTCGGAGGAGTAAAAATTAATTTTCTTCTTTTTTTCCTGTGCTACCTGGCACTCTTTCACATAGTGTTGCATCATGCAAACAGTATAACCCTTTATGAAACAAAATGTTTCTGGAATTTTCATCCTTAGTTAACATACCTGCCCTCTCATCAAGAGAAATCCTTGGACATAGATACCAAGGGGATGTCATACAGTGGGAGATAATAGGGAGCTAAAAATGATGACTATAATGAAATACTTTCTCTTTCTTTCCCAAGTTTTCTAACTCAGACCTTCTGACTGTAATGGCAGTAAATACTTAAAAAAATTCCAAAGTAGAAGTGATAACATTTGTTAACATGAAAGAACTAATTTAGATTATTTAGTGTTGGGATACATCACTGTAACTACAGAAAAAGCTAAGTCTGGTTATGCCTTTTATTCATTCCTATTTAAGCACAGCAAACGCATACACTTGAAGGTACTTCAGCACTGCAGTCTCCCCTGACCCCCAATACCCACATTCCATATTAGAAAGCACTTTCAGCATCAAATGATAACAGTTAAAAACTGTATCTCATTCTGACCCCAGCATGCCTGACAAAGACTCCGTAAGACTTGCCAAGGATGTTTAATTTCAGCAGCTCTGCATCTGGAATTTTGCATTAAAAACAGTATCTGATACCTGAACTAGTGTTTAGAAATCTGAATTGCAATTTTAACTTCTTTATCATGAGCATACATTCACAGAATAAGTCTACAGACTGTGGAACAAAGAGAATGAGAAATCATCATTCCAGGTACAAATATAGTTATTTTTTATAGAGGGCATTTCAAGTCATGGCCTTCAAAATATTACTAAGTTTGACATCTGTTAAGATGTTAACTCTGCTAATCCAAATGCTTCTTTTTACTGCAGAAAGTAATCATCATCATCATCCATTTTGTCAAGGTATAGAGAAGTCCAATTTACTAGAAAATTAGTCTGTCAAACTAAATTGTGTGGGATTACTGTTGGATACTCAGTCACAACTCGCATTATATCCTTATGTTAAGACTTTAGTCTTTGTATGTTTCTGTCAAAGGCATGTTTATACTAAAATACTAATGTAAATATCTAACTTCTTGACCCATTTCTGTAGTGAACATGTGAAATATTAGCAAGTTTTGTTGCTATTATTATTCATCAATACCATAAACTCCTTAATCTCTTAGTTTTGGCTTGGAATACAGAATCAGAGCATTCAGTCAACAGTTTAACCAGGTTCCTGTAGAGATAAAGTCTGTTGGGCTGATTGCACAAAAAGCTAGTAGTTCTGAAAGTTTATCCCTCCTCAGTTTTCTCTCAAATGTTTAAAGGAAAAAAATAAATCCCAGTTTAGAAGCAGGA
>NW_009214849.1:75748-83166 GCF_000690835.1 Fulmarus glacialis
CTGCTTACGGGTGACAGAACCCGTACATAAATTACGTTAGGACATGTGAAAACTTCAGTTAAATCTATTTGTCCCTCTCTGTGATTCTGCCAACAGTATGAAGCTGGTTGACCCACTTGGACAATATATAGAAGAAAACAGTGCGCCTTAGAAGTCCTCCCAAAGCAAGACTGGGTAACGACCTGCTTCACTGCAGTTCTTCACTGTAACTCCTTAATGTCATACTTCTCAAAAGACTTTTTCTCCTTAAACAGGTCTTATACAGGAATGAAACCCTATAATAAGTCTTGCACTTTATTTCAGCCTTATCTTTAATGAAGAAGTTACTTTTTCTTTGAAATTTCAAATATTTTAAATATAAATAATTACCATTTACATTAAATTTAGGATCTAGTTCAAGAAGAGAAGACAGACAATGCTATTTCGTGTCAATGATGTCTCTAACACGATTTTCTGTGCAACTGAACTTGTATGATGGCAGATGCATAGCCCAAAGCTGCACGGGGTATCTTTGAGTTTGTAGTTTGCATAGGAAACTGCTACAGAGAGATGAGGCGGCCTTTTGCATTCCAAGTAAATCTACATTGACACATCATGCAGTCATATTACACATGCAACATATGTTTAGAGTAATTCAAATTTTGAGTTGTCCAGAAAAATGATTCCTAATTAATCCATTATGACCACAAAAAAAGCTCTTTTATTTTCAGCTATTACCAAGGAAAAATCCTTTCACAGGACAGGAAGGCTAGAGTCTGAATGCCAGAATGAGACCAGAAGGAAAAGAAAAGTGACATGTAGAAAGCATACTTTCAAGATACAGACAGTTCAGACACAAACAATTCATATCTGGTCTGAGCTCACCCAGGAAGTGTTAATTGCTTATTGCTGAAGTGATTATTGCTTTATTTTTTTGTAAAATTAGGGAAGAATCACCATGAGTAATTCAGAAAAAAAAGTGTTTCCTCTGGAATGCAGTGGTACTAAATAACCCTCTAGCAGAAACACAGAGAGAAAAAAAAAAATCTTACATACTTTTGCCTTTTAAGGGCTATAAAAATTGTACCAGTATGATAAGGTACTGTACTTTCATTTAAATAATATCTACGTAAAACCTAAATTGACGTAAAAATTTCCAACTAGTTTACTGAAAGCACGGTCAATACTGTACTTGGGAGTTTCTATAAATAGATTACAATCATGCAATTTAAGACCAAATTTTGGAATGTGAAACACACAGTTATGTCACCAAGCACAGGTCATTGTCCTGATCCTTCCAGCAAGAATGCAGCTATCAAGAACATTTCACGCTCAGATCAACTGTGCATTTAAGTATCACTTGCTTTCAACACCCACTGAATAAAAATAGAAGGGGACAACAGAGAAAGCTAAAAAAGCACACAGTAATTTAATTACGTATTTTTAAGCTGCTGGCCCTCCCCCTGTATTTCCCGCACAATCTATGTCAATGCAAATTTCAGCACCGACTTCAACGAAGCCAGAATTTAATCTATGCAGTTCATTCAGGAATTTTAAAGGGGGAAGGTAAAACACAAGCTCAGTGGCCACAACTAAAGAAATGAAAAAGATGACAATGAAGAATACTGTCTGTCTGAATCCTAGCACGTGTTTTGTCTCCATTAACTCCCCTACCTTAAAGAGACATTTGTGCCAACCTTCTTTTAAATGGTATTTCACAGTCATAGAATCATAGAATCATAAAATCATTAAGGTTGGAAAAGACCTCTAAGATCATCGAGTCCAATCGTCAGTCACTTAACCTCTTTGCCTCAGACTTCAGCATCTGTATAAAATGGGGAAACAAAAGCCTATTATCTCGTGGAAATACTATGAGGATGCTTAAAAGCATGCCACTTAGTAGTATCTGTTCTGAATATTAACTTATCTGCACCCTCATAAGCTTTTTTTCTCAGTATTTTTAATTTCACAACAATCTATATATTATTTTAAAACACAATGAAGTCTTTTAATTGATCAATACATACTCTAAACTGTAGGTAGGAGTAATCTCAAAAAATATAAGTGATACAGAAAAAATTCTTTTTTTTTTTTAGAGGTAACCTTTCCCTTTGAGACTTTGAAAAAAGTCAGCATAAGCTGTTCAATACTATCTAGTATAGTACATAAACAGCTTAAACATTTAAACTTCTTTTTTTCTCTCTTTCATGTTCTGGATAGCATGGCTTTGGACATTGGAAGGAAACCCACAGAAGCATTACTTATTTAAAAACTATAAAATCCATAAATCTACCTTCTGAAAAGAAAAAATGCCTCTTGTACACAGTTTAAGCTACATTGATCTAAGGAAAATGGGAAAATATAATGTTATTTCCCATACACCATGCCAGTTAATACAGAAGTCAAACTTATGAATTTTGTAATAATGAACCTAAGTTGTTGAAGTGTACATTACCTCCTGCAACTTGCACAGAGATACATATAAGCATACGTAAAAAATGGGCACCGCTGTGTGGATGCGAACAAAAGTAATTTTTGAAACTCTCATCAATTACTTCATCCATCCAAATGCATAACTAGACATTGGCATACCAGTTTTAATATACTGACAACAGGGTATCTACTTGCAGGACAGCACACAGAGAATCACCAACAGAAGGCTGGGTCTCTGCCCAGGACAGTGAAGATTTTCTAGAAAACTGTGCTTCACATGCATTTACTGAATAACAAATGCATCCTACGATATATTGTGTCGTAACAGAATATCCTACTAGGCTCAAGCAATTTGCAATAACAATACAGCTTTGACAAACTCTGCTGCAGTATTGACAAACTATTTTGATGTCTGGCAACAAACTTAAAGAAGTCACTGCAGCTCATGACAATACCTATACTGTAAGACAAATGCACTGCAAACACAGTCCTGGTTCCTCATGCTCTGGGACAGACTCCTGTTAGCATTCTAGTCAATATAACCCTCCATTTTGACAACTCCCTCTCATTATAGTTTTCTAAAGAGTTTTATATAGCTGTTACAGTAATTTACATTTTTCCTAGCTTACTTTACTCATACAAAACCATATAAAAAAAAATCTTAAAAAGAAACTGAAAGCACACCCTCCTCCCTCCCCCCATTTTATCTATTTGGCCTATTACCCTCTCAAAGAAGGAATTTAAATTGATTTAAGCTCTTCTTAACTGACAGGTTATATTATATTTTGTAGAGATCTAAATAGACAACTGACTGGTAGGTTCTAACTGACTATGGAAAAATCTATACTGGTCTGAACAGAGTGCCTTCAGAAGATCTGATTTTTATGTAAATGCTTATAAAAATTCAGCAGTGTTGAACAGTGCAGGTGACTAATCCTCTACGGGTGACTAATTCAGTGATTACTATGTTCATGTTGATAACAATCATATCAATTAACATTTAACAAGCAGAGTTGTCAAAAATAAAAAGTATCAACAGATATTCAACTACTGGCAGAATCAGAAGAAAGCATCATGAAAAATGAAAAGTAAAATTATAGGATATTTTGAATAGTTCTGTTAACCAGCTTAAGTTTCTGAGGCACTGATGAGTTATTAGTCTCCTCCTTTGCTGATCTGCGAAACCGCTCTGCAGTAACACAGAGATCAGCTTGCTGCTTCGAGATACCTTGAAAACTATACCATCTAGTCACACAACAGTCCACTGATTCACAAAAGGAAAATCAGATTGGATAAAATTCAACAAAACTCATGCCTTCATTAATAGGAACCCACACCTGGCGAGATCCTCCTTCAGGTACTCCTTTCTCTTGCAAATATGATTCCATATGCTTAACACAGATTGTAAGGGTCATTGACAAAGCCTTTCAAAAAAGTGCCCTTTTTTTTTTTTGTAGAAGACATTACTAAAAGTGTTAAATCTAAAAATTGATGCCGGTTGCTTATTTAAGTAGTCAAGGCTGCTGGTGGTACACTGTTTATACTGACAATGTATTTGTACCACAAGACTCCTATACAATCAGCATTTCTGAACTAGCTTCGTGTTCCCTTAAACTTTATTTGACTGTGTTTTCCTCCCTCGTAGCTGACCCAAGATCATAACAAATGCTTCCAGGTCAGTAAAATATTCTAATTTACTAATCTTGTAAAGCACCTCTAATTTAAAGATATCAAACTTAAATCATGCTACTTCCCCAACCCATTCAACTGCAGATTCAAGAAATCCCAATATCGGAAGTCAATTTTTATGCCTGCAATACCGCCCTATGGGTTTTATGCCACATTAAACCATTGTTCTGCCATTGTTAAGAAACTGGCATCTGCAACTTCTAAATTGTATTGAAATGGACACATGAGAAAATAGAGCATCAATTCACAGTTAATAACAGTTGAAAACTGGCAGTTACGTGATGTCAAGCTCAGGTGTGTGTTAAGTGAATCGGGAAAGAAAGCTACTTAAATCCTCAGAAGCTGATTCTTGCATCCTATTACGCAAAGATTTAATTTTTACCCCCTGATGCTTGCAAGGTTTTTTCTGAGGTATTCCTCTCTTACCTGATTGACTCTATCATGATCTTGAGTCTAGTGATTTTACATCACCTAAACAGGAATAAACAGAGGTCCCTGACTAAAATTATTTTTATTTCCTAAACTCAAATATTTACAAATGGTCAGCCATGTCTGTATAATCAAGGAAAGGAACTTCTAGACAATGCCCACTTCCTGTAAAATATATCTGCTTCTTAAACCATCCTGGCATAAAGCACTGGCCTAACAAAAGCAATCACAACTTCCTTCTGTATTTGGACCCAGTAACTATGTAACCTGCTACAAAAGAATTTTTCTTCGCATCAAGTAACAGTTTACATTTTTTCAGGATGCAAAGCAGAACTGCAGTTATCTCTTGCAAATGAAACCACTGTTTTTTAGACTCAGCTGTAAAGTAAGTCTTTACTTTTTCACATCTCAGTTTATTACTAAAACAGGAAAACATTTAACAAACAGTCATGCATGTGTAAATATGAGATGTTAAAAGCTCAACTGATACAGTACTTGAATTTCCGAAGACCACATCCCACGGAGAGCTGATAGGCTGTTCTTCTCCTTTTGCTCCACCTTCCTTATCAACACCTTGTATCCCAATGCCTGCTACAGTGGTCACCATCTCTAACTCCAGGTCAATCTACAAGAAGCAAAATTATACACCCTGAATGTACAACATTAACTTGACTGAAGTTACAGATAATTTGAGCTAGATGTCAAAAACTGAGAGTTTTTGCTGACAAATAAAAACCAAATCCTAACTAATTTCAGGTATTTGTTTACACAGGAAAATAATTAATTTTACCACAATGTTTGCTGATGGGCAGGGGGGAAAGGGGGAAGCAGTGGGCAGCAGGAAAACCACGTGCCTGGAATTCTTTTCCACAAGCAACAAAAATTAACGTTGCTCTGTCAAGGTTTACGCTGCAGTTGTACAAGAAAGCATCAACATTTTCTAGAGAAATACTCAGATGGACAATGGATGTGGATGTTTTATTTTAAACTTTTATAAGAATATGACATAAAAATTCAGATACTGTAACAGTATCTCCCATCTCTATATAAAATAATCTGTACAAAGTGAATTATTTTTGAAGTTTATTTCATGCCCTGGAGCAAAAAATGTTTTTATTTTATTTCACTTCTGCAACCTAAATCACTTTATTTTTCCTTCCGCTTTTGCTTATTTTATAAGTGACTTCCAATACCTCTCATGAATTTATTGTGATGATCACGTAAAAAGGGAGTCTTTCATGCATAGCATCTTCTAAGTTGTGTAGCAGTAAATGCATTTTTTTTGCAAGGCTCATGGCTTGCACAAACATTTGAAAGCATGTCCTGTAGCTGCTGTATTACTTCAATTTTTGGATACTCCCATGGCACATTTAGGTGAAAGAGAACAGCTAATTATCATGAAAAATGCTGAAGCAGTATGACCCAGATCTTTAGATGTTTCTGTGCTGTCTTTGCTACCTGCAACACTTAATTTCCTGTGGTCACCAGGCTACGGTGATGAATATTAGTAAGATGAGGAACCTGGAGCAATCTACTAATTTTCAGTAACAATGTTTCTTTACCAACAGGGAGCTTTGGCCCTTTCAAGAATAACTACAAGCCAACTACAAAGAATACAGTGCACGGAGTTTGTGCACCAGTGCTTTGAAACGAAACACTGAATGAACCTACTTAACAGTACAAAGGCACCCCAAATTGAGTAAGGATGTACTTCCTCTGATCATTAATCAGACATATTGGTGAGGATCTGAGTATAAGATCTTCTAACATGCATAAAATACTTTTAATAATAAGGTAATACTATATTGCTTCAACAAACTTAACTTCTGATTATTCTAAATTTGACCTAACCAGATGTAAGATCCAATGACAACAAAGAGAGAGAGTAACATTCCTATGTGCTAAAATCTTGCAAGCGTTTAATCAAAAAAAATCCACATGCAGACAATTTTGAGATTAAAGCAGTTACCTGTACTTTAGAGACCCAAACAGCTAACAAAAGTTTAGATATTCACTGAACCATAGTAGTACAATAACTTTAGATAAGAATCTGATACTACTGGAAGTGAAACAAAAACAGTTTTAGTTTCCAGTACTAAGAATAGATGTTTCTCGTAACAGGAAAGTAAGAGTCACTAGAAAAAAAAAAATCAATTATGCTTGAACGAGTAGCGCATATCATCTTCATTTGAAAGAAAGCACGAAAGTATACGTAGCCCTTTAAAAAACAAACTGCACAAAGCATTTATTGTTAAGATATTGGGCCAAATTTCCTTCCTGATACTGAGGGTATTTGGAGAGTAATTAATTTGGTGTAAATTTTCACCTGTGTAAGTAGAATAAGGTATAAGAGATTAAATTTTGAACTTCCTTATGGAAAATTTACCTTTCTAATTAGGTGATTTTCTGTATCAGCTACATAAATAACATTATTTTTTACAGTGATCCCTTGTGGTGAGTTGAAAGCTGCCTCTGAAAATCTTCCATCTCTCCTTCCACTGTTTGGACCTATAAATGAAACAAAGCAAACTCAAAAGTAATTTCAGAAAAAAAACCTTAAAAATAAGTGCATACACTTAAACCTGTACGAGAATTACATATTCTAAGAGATGCTTTCACAGCACCTTGTACAGTTTACATTATTAATATTTTGTGTAGTCTCATTTTAGTCACTGTGCTATGTAAATACAATAGCCTGGTGCTGTTAAGTTTTGAACTCATTCTCCACATGTTCCCTGCTTCTTTAAGCTCATTTTCCAAAGAGAAGTCTTAATAGGGGCCTAAATTGCTCCTGTTCCCTTGCACTAAAGGACAACAGCAACAACAGAAGACAGAAATAAAAAACTACACCTTTTTTTATTCCTGACCACATCAAAGCAAGTCAGCAG
>NW_009214849.1:83197-94573 GCF_000690835.1 Fulmarus glacialis
CATTCCAAAGCTCAATTCCATTTCAATGGTTTAGATTTTGGTGTAATCACAAATGAAACTAGTATTTCATTAGCAGCATTTTCTCATTAATAATAATAATTAGGAAAAAGATGATGGAACTAATTACACAAAAGAGAATGACGGAGTGACAGTCTTCTGCACGGAACAACCAAGAAATAGAAAGGAACATGACTTGAATATAACAGTATGAAGGTAAGCATCGTATTTCAGAGCGAGTAACATTTAAAGCGCATTAGCAGTATGTGTCAGCAGAAGACATTTAGATATATGAGTTAAGTGTACATTATGATTTATGATGCAAATATAGTAATTTCAACCTTTGTGCATGCCCACATTTATTACTGTATTATCAACTTCATTACATTATTTTCTGCCCACTGAATCATTTAACTGAGTCACTGATATACACAAACTTTTACAACCTACTGTCAGAGGACAATTTAGACCTTAACAGACACGAACCGCTGAGGTGCTGGTGTGTCAGATTCCAGTAGCTCCCCTTGGTAAGCATTCAGGGTGCATATCCCCAGGGAACGGAATAGCACAGAATGCCACAGGAAG
This sequence comes from Fulmarus glacialis, assembly GCF_000690835.1. Lineage (NCBI taxonomy): Eukaryota > Metazoa > Chordata > Aves > Procellariiformes > Procellariidae > Fulmarus > Fulmarus glacialis. Next base: position 83,780 of record NW_009214849.1, read on the forward strand.
GAGGGGTACCACTTCAGAGGTTAGGACATTTCCCTCTGAATTACTGTTTAATGGCTATCCCAGAACACTAAAGGGTATCTTGTCAGCAGAGACTTCATCTCACATATCAAACAGAAATCAAATTCTCTCACTTTTGTCATAAGAAATCCTGTTTGTACTTCCCATAGGAGAAGGGTGTTAAGACTAATGCCTTTATCAGGTTAACCTGGATAATTAGTCTGTCTATCCAATGCACTGTTACTTCAAATAGCAAGAGATTTTCTTCCTTTCTTTGAACAGCAGTGCCACTGGTATTTTTATGAGGTTTGCAGGATCCTGCCACGGGACGGGCATTAGTCAATACCAGACTAAGTAACACAGGACACATCAGCATACGGGTCCTGATTCTGAGACATAAATGAACCGTTGTTTTCAACAATTTGGGGATTCAACCACTTCCTAAATCTGTCTATTATGGTTGCTTACAGACGGACTGTCCTAACACCTATGTACTTGGTGCATTAAGATGTAACTTTGACCACTGTAACAGATTAAAAAAAAGAACAAGTCTGAATGTTTCATTTATGAACAAGTAAAGCATACAAAGAGCATGCAAGTTCAACTACATTTTCTTGTTTGCCTTGTAAAGCAGATAGTAATTTTACAAAAACAGTTAAAGAGATTAGTTTCTTAAAGCTGAAATGTTACTAATATAAACTTTGTAACAAATGTAACTAAATTTAAAATACTTAACTTTCACTACTTTCATAACTTGTTTATATGTTACACGTCAATTTTGCTGAGAACACAGGCCTTTTCATGTATACTGAGGCAACTTCATTTTCAGGTGTCTATGTACTAATGCAATGCCACTCTTCTTAATAATTCTCCCCTCCTGTAAAAACCAGAAGGGGATCCTATAGAGGAATGCTCTTGATTTAAAAAACAACAGCAACAATCAAACAGAAAACACACCCCAAAAACCTCCCTACACAACACCACCACCACAATTCAACATTCATTTCTTCTATTGGAAAAGAAGGCATTATTGTCTCCTTTCTTTTCCCTACCTTGCTGTTGTATGTGGATGCACGTCACTTAAATCTAAACCCATTTGTAACACTTCCAGAAGAATACAAAACGTTTTTTTGGTAATTCATATTGGACCACAAAAATACAGAACTTAGTCAATGGAACAAAGGAAAAAAAATTAAACATTTCAAACAGTTGCATCAACAGACCCTCCCATTGATGGTACTATGCTATATTCCCCCATACCCAGTAAAAGTGATTTTAGTAGAAAAAAAAATTCTGGCAGTGTTTATAAACTGCTAGGTCCTCTAAGAAAAGAATCAGCCTAGTAGGCCCAGTGAACATATCTACTCTTAAACTAAAAGTAGTAAAATAAACTTATATACTCTTACCTCCAATAATGTGTAGAATTCGTCCATTTTTTTGAGTAACCAAAATCCTGTGATGTCCAGTGTCTGCTATTACCAGCCTTTCTCCTGAATTATCTACGGTCACTTTGCCAGGAAACAGCAGCGGAGAAGGTGGGAGGGAATCTCTGTATAGCTTTATTCCAATCTTGTTATCTTTGATCTGTCCTCTCTCCTTGTAGAATTTCAGTGTTACAGAAGTAAATAAAAACAACTTCTCTCTGTGTCCCTCTCCAACAAGTGAAAACAGCATATTTCCACGAGGCCCGAGAATGACCAGAGTTGGCCAACAGGACACTTCTAGTTCATGCCACAGTGTTGCATCTGCATCATTTACTACAGGGTGGACAATATTATACTTCAGAACGGCACTTTTAATGTTATCCAGAACTTTTTCATTTGGGAATTTCGCTGAATGGACACCAACAACAATAAGACCATCTGAAAGGAAAAAAAAAGTCGTGCATTGAAACATATTTGTATTTGAATTACAAAACAGTAAAAATGAAGCACAGTTATCTCACAATGTGACTGACTGCTTTCCAGAATGAAGGAGGATTTGAACAAACAAAAAGCAATTACATCTCAGTAGGAACATAGATAGCTACGTATACAAAATACTGAAACTCAGAAATAATGTTTCAGTAAAATTACTGAACTTTAGGACCATTACTTCCCCAGCTGGTTGACATTTAACATGTCATAAATTGTTCTGAACCTCCACCTACTGAAGTAGAAAATACTTTCAAAATAATTATGGGTAAGCTGTAGCAGTTCAACTGATACTTTAAAATGAATTCTTTTCCACAGTTAACTAGGAATCACAAAAGTAACACTGAACTGTGGAAGTCCAGAGTTACCTTTATCTATCTCTAGATGAACAGTAAAAAAATAATGTATAGGCTTCTGAAATCAATACAGTATTCTATATTTCAAATAAAAATGGCAGCACTGACAACTATGACAAAATGACAAATAGCACTTGTTACAAACCAGGCAGGCTTGAACCCTTTTCCTTAAAAAAAAAAAAAAAAAAAAAGAAAAAGAAAAGGGAAAAGAGGATTAAATCATTGATTTTTGCCCCCGCCCCCCAATTTCTGTATTTGGTTAATAAAGACGATGAAGAGTTTAGGTTTTCCCATAGCAGGGATAACTGCACTTGAAATCCTAGTACGAAGGTGTTGCATAAGCATAAAGTAATATAATTCTACTTATATACACTGCATACATAATACCAACCCTAAAATTGATCAAAAGCACACAATTATGAGCTTCCTCGAATTGCTTGCTTATTTTCTTAGTTTTATGAAATTCAAACACAGAAATAAAAATCTATGGCTCAGACTTCAGCTGCTTTTCCCTTGTGGTAAGAAATAAATCTACTTCCACCCCAAGTAGGCAATTATGTAAGCAGCCCCAAATTTTCCATTCCCCCTTCCTACCAACAGAAGAAGAATGAAGAGCCTTTTTTCAAGCCTTCAATCAAGCCACTTTTCAGTACTTTCCAGAAGCAAAAAAAGAGGGGGGAAAAGAAAACAAAAAAAGACTACATCCTTTTTCAGGGCTTTATATTATGTTTTATTAGCATAATCTCTACCAAATGAAGTAAACTGTGCACATGACATCAATACCATATTTTGTCCCACTTTGTACTTAAAAAATACTACTAGCCATAAGAATAACCTTGTTATAGTCGAAGTAACTCGTCCATTCTAACTAAAGTAAGGAAGATAACAACAGTAACCATGCAGTTGTAGAAAGCTGCAATACAATAATTTTAAACCAGAACTGTTAATCTGATGGAAATCCTTACACATTAATCTTACTACTTAAGAAAAAATCACTCATGTGATAGCGCAAGCATTTTATAACCACAAATAACAATTGGGATCTTTTTATTTCTTTGTCCAAGTAAAAGTTTTAAATTTTCAGCTGATCTTTTGTGTTATTTTGAGGAGAGGAGGGAAAGGAAAATATCCTTAGAGTTGACACCCAACTTCAGTTAATTTTACCACAGTATTAGAAATTATTTTGACAACAACAAAAAAAAGTACTCCTCCCCGCCACCCCAGTCAGGTCTGTAAAAACATTTAGCATTTATAAACCCTTTTATCAGTAGCATTCAAATATCTGCCTTCCCCCAGTCACCAATGTCTATAGGTGGAGTCCTTGTAGTACCATACTTTTTCAGTAATACAAGTAATACCAAAAAGCAAAGAAGACTTGGAGTCTGTACAGGGTGGCATGGAGGAAGAACAGCCATTACCCAATCTAACCCAATTCTGATGATGCTTATACTCTGAAACATGACGAGTGTAGATCCTTGAAGTACTTCATAAGGTTCTTAAATCAGACTAATTTGTGCTCATACAAATACTCACTGTAATTGAAAATGTTGCATTGTGCTACTATAGACAAAATAGGTTTGGCTGAATAGCTATTAAATTTAGATAAGCAGGATACAATTTAGTTATAAAGGGTAAAGGCAGATGTGCAATGTGAATCTCTAAGCAAGCAAGTTCTGTTATTTGGTGCTTACTCTAATATTCTTATGCTTTATCCTAAACAACAGCCAACGGAAATAGCCCTCCTGAAAGGACACTCATCTAGAAAAGACAATTTTTAAAATAAACGTTTTCTCAGCAAAGTTTTAAGAAGACTTGAGAGTATGAACTGTTTCAGTTACTTGTAGTATTTTTAGAAGGCCATTTTCTTCTCATTCAAATATAACCATTTGTTACAACAGGAAAAGACTTCATCAGTTTATCACAAATCTAATCGGAACATAACCTAAATATTTCCAATCACCTTGCTAATTAATTTATTTCTCATCTCCTAGCTTCTCATAGTTGCTAGAACAGTACCCCTCTTTCCCCCAGTTTTTCTCTCTTCACTCTTCCAGTTGCAATTAGCAAAATCCAGAACTAGCTCTCTGAGAAGGAAAACCACACACAAAGTAACTTTTTGCAGCTTGCATAATGCACCTTTCTCCTTATCAAAGAAAATAATTTTATTTATTTAGCATTCTAGCATTTTAATTTTTAATCCGCAAGAACTGTACTTTCTTCTGCAATAACTCACCTATCTTACACATTTTATTTCATTTAGCATCAACTGTTATGTGACACACAACAATTCATTCTAAACTGGAAATTTACATATCAGAACATTACTGTTATTTGGCATTTACTACCTAATCCATTAAAGGGCTTCACTATTTGTAAAACTTCAAGCAAATACGTAAAAATAAAATGCTTTTATAAAACAGTCCTCCAAAAGCCCTGCAGTTACAGGCAGTGGAGTTTACCATTACAAGAATGGTGAAACCTCTGATCAGAGAGGGCCTGAACCAGGGCCCAAAAAGTAACAACTGTAAACAACTGCATCCAAGGACATGGTTTGGAATGGAATATAGTATTTACTCTTATGCTTTTCTCCTGCCTTTACGGTAGAGGAGCAATCTGGCTAGCTGGACATCTTTGTTCTATCCTCACCTCTGGTTTTGTGGTAGAAATGTAAGAAAGGCAATTATTTCAGGTCTTAAATAGCTGTATTATTTGAGCTCAGATGAGTTTGTTTCCTTCTAAAAAAAAAAACGAATATAATCTCAGGTTGGCTTTTTATTCAGTTACAGAGAAATGGAAAATTATTTTTCTCTTTTAGCCCTTCTCCTCGACCATAAAAAAGCGTTAACGGAGAAGAACAGCATCTGCAGGAACAGTAATATTTCAATGTGACAGGAAAGAGCAAAGTGCTGCACAATAAAAGACTTAGTTGAATGTAACAATTTCATAGTGATTTTTTAATTCTGTATCTGTAACTGATAGAGTCTTTATCAATCCTATAGGCACAGCATGTTGCAATATCAGACAGCTGAAGATGCAGTATCATTAACTTCTGAACTCCAAACAGCAGGTCAAACATTTTAACTATAATAGGATCAGGAGCAGCACTTATATTTGTCCTTCAAAAATATCATTAAAGCTAGAAAGACAATTCTCTACTGAACACCTGAACAGCACAAATAAGTTATAACATCCTCTCATGAAGAAAAGTCTTGTGGAAACTGATGGATGCTATGCTGAGATATAAGAATATGCACACCATTTAAAACACTTTATTTGAAGGATTATACCAGAGCACAACGCTGGACTTACGCCAAGCTATTTCTGAATATTAAAAAGTACTCCCTCTTAAAGAAGTAATTTCTGGACTGCTGATAACATGAACTGCATATGCACTGGGGTTTAAAATAACTTTCTGAATGCCACTTGAAAAACAGAAATAGCACCACTGAAGATAGTGGCGAGAACATATCAGATAAAGATGCTAGGCGACATTTAATCCTATGGAAAGCAGTCTTCATTTTGAAACAGATCTCTTGAAGTTCCAGACAACAGAACTATGTGCATATGTAGAATGTACAATGATATATATAATGGTTTAGGATCACCCTAAAACTTCTTGTGTTCAGACTTCTCATGTCTGATAATCACACTGCTGAAGTTTCAACATATTCCACATAAGAGGGCATTTGAACCACATTAAAAAAAATACTAGAGTATCAAAAATATATGTACACAATGTACAATCAAAAAAAGACACTGCTGTGAACTGTACCAATACTGAGGTTTGTTCTTAGTTATGCAGAAAAATATAGTCAACATTCCTTCAAATATTCAAACGATAGATTAAAGATCCGAATGCATTATGAGATAGATGCTTTGTCAGAGTAAGATGTTTTCATTCTGATTAATATTGTTTGCTAGGTCAGCACCCTCTGCCACTTCTATAGCACGATAAATGTATGCATGAAATGTGTAAATAAATGCTAACTTTACAAATCTAAAGTTTAGTAAAGCTGCAGTTTCACTATATATTTAATCTAACTTGCTGCTGCCAAAAGAAATCGTGTCGCTCATCCTTTGCGCCGAAACCAGTTTTTGCAATAATGAGCTGATAGATTTTGGAATCAACCCAACCAGAAGTGAACCCGTCCCCCATCCCCTGAAAGGAGAAGGGATTTCCATTAACTAAAGAAAAGAGTAGATGAAAATAGAATGAAACTCCAGAATGAGGTCGAATACCGAGATACCTGCATTAATATATCTAGATATTCTTAAAGCATTTTTATATATCCGACATCCTTTTTAATTTAGTCTTATTCCTCCAATCTTTATCTTTCTCAAGTTTCTCAAATCAACAACTCTCCTCTTTCTCCTAGTGATAGTAAATTATGCTTGCCTTTGGTGAAGAAGATGCACCTTGACATAAAACCATCTACTGAAGTATTTTTCTATGGCTTAAAAACCCACAACCCTTACTGCCTTGATATATTTAACCAATATATTTAAACATACATACTTCAATATATAGCCTTATACTACTGTAATGCTAAAATTTACACACAAAGAAAGATTAAATAATCCTGAAAAGGCCAAAAATCAAAACATGAAAACAATGAAAAGGGAGGTCTACAGTGAAAAAAACTAATGTATTTTTCTTTTTGTTTGAACCATCAACCTTAATCTCTTCCTGAATCCAACTGCTATCCTCTGTTTCCTAACACATTAAATTTAAGATTAATGTTACACACACCTGCTCTTCTTTCCTTTTACCTCCACTTGTTTTTCCACTTTCATCCCAAGTAGCTTTTTTCTAACTCCGGTTCCTGTAGGAACAGGACAGCTCAAATCCAGAAAGAACTTATTAGGATAGCTCAAATGCAAAAAGAATTTATCACCTATCAGCAAAGTACTTTTCTCAAGTAATAACTCCCATGACAGGAAGTTTAATACAAGTCAAACAAAGAAAAGTGTCTCCAAGTGAACCTCCAGTTCAGTTCAAAGTGCTGCAGCCTCTTCTACACCAGTATAGAGATGTTCAAATACTTTAAAGAGAAAGCTTATGGGGAGAGGTTGTTAAAATTAATTTTTTGTTATCAACTGATTTAACAGCTTAAACAGTTTTTTCTTAAAAAACAGATTCAGGATATGACAGCTATATTAATACAATAACACCATACTACACAATGTTTATCATTTAAAGATATTATTCATTATATGATCAATGTAATCTGAAATTTCAATCTAGACCTTCTTCCCAGCATGCCTGATATCCACAGCAGTCCATTTATCATTTGCTAATCACCTTGCACTTAAAATTGCCTCCCTCCCAAAAAAACGTCATGACAGTTTTTCCTTATTAGATAAAGTTTCTCATAGCTAAAACATTATACCAGATCTCAAAGTTCTTCAAAGCAAACAGCTAAGCTTTTCAAGGTAGAAAAATTAGTTTGAGTCTTCTGTAAAGCGCTATGTAAACCTACAATATATAAGTGAACTACTTAAAGAACTTGAAATTTCAAACACGTTGTAATTTCTTTTTCTAGTGAAAGTAGGTAACACATGAAAATAAATGCTGCTAAAATTAAAATCAATCAGAAACGCCAATGGAGAATCAGAGACTTAAAAATTATAAGATAATGTTATTTTTATTACATATATATATTATGTTTAATATAATATTTTTAGGGCTGAAAGTAACACTGTTCTTCATCTCACTGTTCAGCCTATTAAATTATACAAGGTAAGTGCGTAGCTGATACATTCTGTATAAGACCACAGCTTATCTCTGACAAGTCCTCCGATGACAAGAGACTGCACTCTAAATAGTAATTACCCTGCATTTTTATTCACTCAGAGAGAGACATAAATTCACATCTGAGATGAAATCTAAAGAGCTTAATTCCCTCTCCAGAATACAGGACTATTAGTGGTATATAAGGTGATGCCAATACCAAAAAAATTCTAAACCAAGCTTACATATTTTGTTATTTCAGTTAGAATGGAAAAAACAAGTAATCTTAACTATGTTCTCCTCACAGTTGGTTCCTAAGTCAAGTGTAGAGGGTTACATACGCAGATTAACTTTGAGCCTGCGTCTTACATCCTTGCGTAGCTTTTTGCAAATAGCCTTATTTACGCAGATAGCAGATTTGGGTTTTAAGCATATATCCTGTTTCTTTAATTATACAGACACAACAGATACCTTATTTAACCCCATTTAAAAATGTGATGAGAGTATACAGAGTCACCTTTTTTAGGCTACTTAAAAGATAAGAAGACATTTTTAGGCACCCCTGAAATTTTGCCAGCTGTTTAGTAACCAGCAACAAAGTGACTCAGCTACTCTGCCTGCAACACTGCCAGGAAATTCTATTCCAAGCAAGCCAAAGCACTTTTACCTTTATCAGAGTACTGGTGCTCCAACGCGTGGAGATCAGGCAGCAGGTGCAAGCAATTGATGCAGCAGTAAGTAAAGAAATCCAACACCACAACTTTTCCACAGAGGTCTTTGTGAAGAGAAATAGGACCTTCAGTGTTTAACCACTGTAGATCTGGAATATGAATAACAGAGATACCCAGTTAGGGGAAGGGTATGGAAAGGCAGACACTTATACCTAATTTGCACAACACCACACAACGTTCCTAGCACGTTTCACTTAAAAAAAAGTGCAACATCACTTTCTACGCAGGTAGAAAAGCAAACCAAAAGTCATATATTTATCCAAGTCATCCTTATGTTCCACAATTCTTTGTAATTAGTAAATGAAAAGAAATATTATTAACAAGATTTAATGTAATATTGAAAGCATGGTTAATGTATTCATATAGGCACCTTTTAACTGAAAGAGCATGCAAGCCTCAAAACAATTTCCATACATTTTAAAACATGATCTACATTATTCAAACTCTAACAACGTCATACAGGCAACAACTATTTATTTAAAACTCACGTAAATGTTAGTAACCTAAAAAACTGTTAAACTCTTAACGATTTTTCCAGCAGTTCTGTAAATAACTAATTTCAGAGATGATTGAAATATTTTTGTGTTTGTAGTTTTGATCTTGATTTTCAAAGTTAGAAATGACAGGTATAAATTAATCCTGTTACATGAGAAGAAATACAACCCTTTCAGATATACCCCGTAGTACTCCTGGTCATTTATTTTAACCACTTGATATGAGACAGGAAAGCATTGTTTTCTCACTGGTAACTGATATTCCTCTGATCCCATAAAAAACTGGTATCAAGATATGAAATAAATATCCTAGAATATGGTCTGCTGTTGTTATCGCTCAACATTTCTGAAAATGGGGGGGGAAACAGATAGATTTGATACAATGCAAATTTTTGAAGGACTACTTTTAAAAAAATGTACAATGACCAATCTAAAAATCCTCAAAACTTCCACCCTGACAGTTTCAGCAAACTAAGTTCTTACTGTCCCAGGAAAAGTTATTGCTGCTAAAGTCATCAGGAGGCTTGTTTTCCGTTTCATTAAGAAGATTGGTCTCTACCTCCATATATTTATAAACATAAATGGATGCACGCACATTCAGATTTGGTGAAAATAACGAGAATAATTTATCAAGTTTATGCATTATTTCTGCATAAGGGCAATGCTTTACTGTTTATTTTTTAAAAGAGTAACTTATTTATTTTATGGCATTGCTCCCCTTTTCACTAAAGTTAAAATACCTTTCATAAAAAAATACTGGAAATGAAAAACGTTGGCTACCTATTTAAGCTCTTTTTAGAAGAGAAAATAAGCTTTGACAGACCACAGAAAGTGAAACAATACTAATGATAAAAGTGAAAATTCAATTCAGGGGTCCACATCTAGACAGAAAGAGCATTGACTTTGCTCCATTAGTTACAAGTCAGAATTCATTTCCATGATACGCCTGTGATTTCAACCCTGAAGTTTACCGCTGAGGTCTCTGTCTTGCAGTCAGATGTGAGCTCCCACAGTTCCAGGGAGCCTCACTAAGGTTACAAGGACCCTGAGCAGGACTTGCAAGATCTTACAAGACTTAACCTTTGATTTCACACTTAGCACAAAAAGAGATATAGAAACGCATGAAACGTGTGAAAGGGAAAAGGGCATACCGCTGAAGGAGGATGCCATCTCCCCCAGTTTGTATTATCAGGGACATGAAAATTGACAAGCACGGGTAAGTCGTGGGGAGAGAGAGCTGGGAAACATCCTAAGCGGCTGCAGTGAAACCAAGGGAGCGCAGGAGGAAGCTGTGAGAGTTGGTAAGGTTCTCACTATGACCAGAGGAGAGAGATGCCAATATACTATACAGAAAGCAAAGCCTTTATTAAAAAAAAAAGTAAATTCATGAAGCTAGTAAAAATTTAGAAGAGAGGCTTTAAAGAACAGTTTTTTGCAACCAGAAGCAAGGGGAGCATTTATAAAGGGGTTCTTTTTTCTCGATCTTTGGTCCTGGTGCTGTCAGGAGTGACATTTCCTGTAACTAGAAGTGCCTCTTAAAAAAGTAGCTAACGGGGCCGTTACTGCACGGCC
>NW_009214850.1:0-16500 GCF_000690835.1 Fulmarus glacialis
TCTCTAGGAGAATGCCATGGGAGACGGTGATAAATGAGGTTCATCTTGGTGGACGAGGGGAGAGCAGTCATTGTTTTTTATCTTGACTTTAGCAAGGTTTTTGACACTATCAAAATGAATGAAGATAGATGGACAGAGAGGTGGATTCAAAATGGACTGAAGTGCCAGGCTTAAAGTGTTGTGATCAGCAGCGTGAAGTCCAGCTGGAGGTCTGTCACTAATGGTGTACCCCAGGCGTCAATACTTGGGCCAATACTGTTTGACATCATTAATGACTTGGATAATGGGACAGAGTACTCTGTCAGCAAGTTTGCAGATGACAGAAAAGTAGAAGGAGTGGTTGATACACCAGATGGTTGTACTGCCATTCAGAGGAACCTCGACAGGCTGGAGAAGTGTGTTGGCAGGCATTTCATGAAGCGTGACAAAGGGAAATGCAAAGTCAAGTGCCACAGGAGGAATAACCCTATGCAGCACTGCAGGCTGGGGGCCAACCAGCTGGAAGGCAGTGTTCTAGCAAAGGATCTGGGGGTCCTGGTGGACACCGAGTTGAACATGAACCCACTGTGTGTGCCCTTGCAGCAAAGAAAGCCTCTTGGGCTGCATTAGGAAAAGCATTGCCAGCAGGTTGAGGGAGGTGACTCTTGCCCTCTACTCAGTACTGGTGAGACAGATCTGCAGTGCTCTGTCCAGTCCTGGTCTCCCTGGGACAAGTGAGACATGGACGTACTGGAGCAGGTCCAGCCAAGGGCCACAACGATGATTAAGGGCTTGGAGCATCTGATATACAAGGAGAGGCTGAGAGAGCTGGAACTGTTCAGTCTGGAGAAGAGAAGGCTCAGGTGGGATCTTATCAGTGTGTATAAAAAACTGATAGGAGGCAGTAAAGAGGACAGAGCCAGGCTCTTCTCAATGATATCCAGTAACAGGACAAAACGAAATAAGCACGAATTGAAATACAGGAAATTCCATTTAAACATAAGAAAAAACTTTTCACTGTGAGGGTAGTCAAACACTGGAATAGGTGGCTCCTAGAGTTTGTGGAGTCTCCATTGTTGGAGATAGATACTAAAAACCCAGCTGGACATGGCCCTGAGCATACTGCTCTAGTTGACCCTGCTCTGAGCATGTGGCTGGAGTAGACGATCTCCAGAGGTGCCCTCCAACCTCAGCAGTTCTGTAAAAACTTGAAGTGGGCCATGGTCATCCAGCTACATCCATGCTGGCTCCCAGGTTTAGGTTATGCTTATTTCAGGTCATGTTCACAAACAAACCTTTCTTCATCAGTGAAGGAAAGAAACAGTAGCCCAAATTATCATGGGATCTTCTTACCTCAGTCTTTTGCTCCACGAAAGAGCTGAAAGGGGAGAAGCATTTCTTAGAGAGGGTTTATGCCTTTGATGCAACAGGAAATTCCAGAGAAAACCACCACCTAGCAGGAAGGAAAAGATGTTGAGTAATTACATAGGAACGAAGTCTTGTCAATGGAGCAGAACTAAATGTGCCAGAAGCAGAAGGAAGGAGAAAGAGTTTTGCAGAAGGGGATTTAGGAAGTGACAGTGACATTCCAGATACACTGGACTGTAAGCAGCTGGTGCCAAAATGAAAGATTGCATTACTTACAAGGCTCTGTCTTTCCATAAATCAGTAGTCAAATACTGTGTTGAATTCTGGTCATCGTATTTCAGAAAGGATTGAGACAGGTAGCAAAAATGATTAAGGGCTTCAAAAATATTCTCATACAAAAGATTAAAATTGTTTACCTCAAGGAGTCTAATGTAAAGGGATATAATGAGTTATAACTCCTAGCCCTCTGGATTCCAGTGGACATATTAGTACTTAACTATCTAACACTTTTCAGAACATATCAAAGCACTTTCAAAGGAGATCCACATCATTACCCCAACTGTACATGGAATGGGATATACAAGATAAGTTGCATGTAGTGTCACCCAAAAAATCAGTTGCAGAGATGGGATTAGAAACAGGTTCGTTGACTTCCAGAAGAGCATGGTAACCACTCAGCCATCCTTCCTTGGGATAAAAACAAGGAAAAAGAAACAAGTTTGAGTGCAGGATCTTCTGTCTGTAACAAAATAACAATCAGTGAAATTGAAACATATCAAATTCAAGGTGAACTGAAAGATTTATTTGATACCTGATGTACTTAGCCTTCAAAACTAACTCCAGTTAGATGTTGATGATGCCAAGAGCTCAACAGGATTCAAAGTATGTGTGTGGAAAATATTTGTATCTATTGTAGTAAATGTTGCAACCATTAAGATTCTTTTAAGGGACATACACTTTCACATGTCAGGTCTTATGCCAGTTCATAACAGATTTAGGCAGATATTTTTCCAGTGGACATACCAGCACTTAACTATCATTTCAAGGCAATTTGCACAGAGTGGGAGATTATTGTCAAGGTCAGAACAGCACAACGAGACACAGTTGGTCAGATGTGGTGTGTCAGTGCCTACCTGGCTTCCAAATGAGGTGAAAGCACTAATTAAAAGTCACAGCATGAGATATATGATGTAACAGTTTTTAGTCATTCTGAACCAGGGAAGGTAATGCCTAATCTAACCTAACCTAAGCTAATAATATTTTATAAATACAAGCAAGTATAAATGAAAGACAGAGAACTGATGGAGAGATACATTTTGTTTTGTCTGCACATCTTTAGGTTTGTTGAAGTGCTTAATGAGAGCTATCTAAATATTTTACTAGGCAGCCAGTTAAACAATGATGGCTATACATTCCTATTGCAGTTACACAATGTAGTAAAAAAGCAAGGTGAGTTGTTCTGGATTTTTTGAGCTCTACTGCAATCGATCGCACTCTAAGTGAAGTGCAAAGATGTTTATTCCTGTTGTTGTTCTTTGATGGGAAGGCACAGCCATTCCTTTGACGCCATCAGGGAGCTCTACCTGCCTGGTCTCAATGGAGGCCTGGAAGTCTTCTCAAGATACCCATGTTTGTTGGTGGGCTTGGTGAGCAGAGGCAAGGTTTTAAAACATAGACACCCCATAAGCCTTCCCCATGCTTCAAATTCTCCAGTCTCCTGTTTCGGAGAGAAATATAAGAAACAACTGTATGTGTCTTTCTGCATATCTAACCCTTCTTCCCCACTTGAACATGCGGTCTTTGTATTTCAGCTTCATGCTGTATCATGTGTTTGTCTCGTGGATACAGACAGGTCCCAGGATTGCTGTCCCCTTTACCAAAAGAAACCATCTTTGCCTTAGGAAATCAGTGCTCTGTATTTTTTCTCTGCTTATTTCTCATAATGCTTTTAAATATAAACATGGTTTTTTATAATTTCTTTTTTTATGTAATTTCAGAGAAAAAATTATCTCTATACTCTTTTTTCCAATGTGTCCTTCGAAGTTAAGAGCATGCCATATAAAGTGCAACCAGCAAAGCTCCCTGAGGGAAGCATAGCAGTAAGTAACTGAAAATTATATCTTTGTGTGAAGCACATGTATTTGGTCATTCTGATCACAGAATGTGATCTGTGAAAGTTTTTATAGATTAAAATATTGAGATCAGTCTTTTCTGTGTTTCTAGTGTAAATTCCTCAAATAATACCTAAAAGAAATACTTTTATTGCTTTCTGTGAAAGTTGCTGATACGTGATACTAACTCCATTTTTAAATAATTTCTTGCTGCATTAATGTACAGGCTGCTTTATTGCAATCAGGATGGATTTTTGACCCGGAAGAAAACAACAAAATTGTGAAAGCAAGTGTCTAATTACCTTGTTTGGATAAAAAAAAACTGGAGGAAATTTTTGTGCAAAATCCAAAATCTTGCTTCTGTCAGGTTTAGAGATCTCACTCTTCCCCCAGTCAGCAGTTCTCTCACACAAGCTTATGGATGATGTATGGCAACTTCTCTCTTATGTGTATTAAGCGTCTTTGATACCCTGATTTTCAGAAAGGTCTGCATGCCTCTCTAGGGTTTCCACCTCACAGCACGTCAGGTGGAAGATACGAAATTACCTGGAAATCCCTACAGATGTGATAGATAGATACTAAAGTACTTGCCTTATTTGCAGAGCGAGATTTGTATGGCCCTGTATTATTATATGAAAAATTAATCCTGGAGGCGTAAGTTTGATTTTGCTGGTGCCAAAGCATTGAGTTTGGGGAGCAATTTAAAGGAATTTGCTTCTTACGGTGTCTAATGTCATGGTTAAAATTCACTCTATCTTGTCAGGACTGATGGAAATAAGTAAAATATGAGTGCAAAATTTGATTCCAGTATAAGAGTAATCTGAAATGTGAAGGCTTATGGTTCTCATCTTTATAAAGATTTATCATTTACAGTCCTTCTTTTAAAAGGTAAGCTCAGTAGAAACTTTTCCCAGTTAAATCCTGGTGCAAATACATCATATCAGTCTGTTGAGATGTAGTAGTAGGGAACAGAATACTTTCTTATATGGAAAACCAACATAATAAAACACTTTACAGCTTACATTGAATATATTTTAGAGGATACAGGCTATAAAGTTTTGTTTCGAACAAGCACAGATTGAGTAGTTATTGATACTTGCTCTGGGAAGACACAAGGTGAAATCTTGGTCCTATATGCTCAGTGACTCCAACCTCTAACATCAGGAGAACCACGATTTCACCAGAGAGATTTGATGCTTAATGCAGTATTCATCCAGAAAGGTTCAAAGGCTCCAAGCTGACAGATACACTCAGGCTCTTTTTATTTTCTTGCAGCATGTGTTCCATACCAGAAACACATGTTGTGCAGAACTCTGTTGATAGTGGTACCTTCATCTGGACTGAAGTGCTTTACCCCAGGTGATAGCCTGCTGTTCTCAGCAAGTGTCAGATGATCTACCAAATGATCAGATAAGCATTTTATTCTCTTACTCCAGCCAGTATAATGCTTGTTATTTGCTGCAGATGATTTACAGCAAAATGCCTGTAATGGCAACTGTAAAATGTTGAAAAATGATAGCGCTTTTATGTTGTTTCATATCTGGACATGGCAGTGGACGCTTGCCAGCTCTACAGCTTGATGTGTTATATGCACAAGCTCTTTTGATGTTCCACTTGCAAGAAAAAATATTTGCTTGAAGTTGGGCAATGCTTAATATTTTTGCTCCTTCTGAAAAAGATCACTGGTTGTGTTTTAAAAGTTTCCAAAGATTTATTTGGAAGTTTATGGTTTTCTTTCAGGCAATGCAAGGGTGGAAGTGGAATAAAGATTTTAGTATTTTAAAATTAATTGTCAAAAGTATATATTTAATAATCAGCTAACACCTTACAGTTTATATAGTGAAGAGAATATATTCTAAAAGAACAGAGCATATGTCCTTCTTTTAACTCATACAGCACTGGGTTCCAATTTTGCAGGCTGATATGTATATTTAATTTCAATGGTATAAATAATCCTGTACACATCGGTAACCTACACAGTCATATATGTATATGCTTACATATTTGCAGCACTGAGGTCTTTATTTCCATCATCATGGAATATAGGTCTATATCTTGAACAGAGGGCCATTAGACATAGATGTGTGAAAGGTTATGTAAATGTAAGAAAATCTAAATCTTTTATAGTAAAACATCAGAGTGAAAATGGCATCAAACAGGAAATTAGCTTGGAACTTAGTGGAGCTTAAACCAAAATCCACGGAAATTAATAAAAGTATTTCTACTGATTTTGATAGGCTTGGAATTACAACTGTGTATTGTACAACTGGTTGGATTTCCTTGCTAACAGCTGTATCATTCAAGAGAAAATGGTCATTTTTTCTTAGAGGTATTATTATGGCAAGTAATACTATCCTACTTGATAAATTTCATGTGCAAGGTGAAATAATACTTTTTATTACAGAAAGTATAGAGTTACAATAAGCAGTAATTTGTTCCATTTTAATTTATGATTCTTGAGCCAGTTTTGGAGTTTAATAAAATATGATTACTTTTCTTAAATGCTTGATGGGATCTTCAGAGGGGATGCCTTTAGTATATAAACTGTTTGACCAGTGTCCTACAGTGAGTAAAACTGATTTCAGACGAAGGCTTTTAACTCTTTTTTAGCTATTACACGGTGATGAGTACTTTCATTTTAAATGTGCTTATATTCCTTATGAAATACATTTGCATAAACATTTGTAAAGTGTAAACATAAATGACAATATTAATTGTGACTCCAAGCTCAAGGGAGCTTTTACATTCTATTTTGAGCATTTTTTCAGAACATACAAGAACATCATGCTGCAAAAGTTGGATGGGAACATGCAGGAGTACTAAAGAGTTCCTGTTTCTCAGTTTCCGTAAGCAAAATGAGTAAAGATTAGAGGAAGGTCATCATGGGCAGTAAAAGGGGTAGCATTAGAATAATAATTAATGTAGCTAATTTAGCTACTGTTTCTTAAAGTAGCAGATTAAAAAATGGAGAAGTTAATTTTACTTTTTTAAGTGTGTCTTTTAAAGGACTAGAGGGAAAAAATGCCTTTGTGAAAATCTCATTAGCAGGCACTGCATTCTGACCATTGATGCTGGATGGTTGCACTGGTAAAACCTAATTCCCATCTATCTGATGAACCGGCAGCTTACCACACACACTTCTCTTTGCATTGTGCTGCCTTCCAGTGGAATCAAAGACAATTTTGAAGCTACATTGAGCAGCACCAAAATCAGGAGCAAAATCCAAACTGTACAAAAATCAGTGGCAAAAACCCTAATATTTCTTTTCTTTACTTACAATTTGCTTAACTGTGGCACACTAAAAAAAAGGAAAATGAAATCCCCGCTATAGAATTACTTTCATGAGCAACAAGTGACTTTCATGGAACCACAACAGTGATTCTGAAGTTAAGACTATCAGACAGCGTCCGTGCTAAGACAAACTTGGATTTTATTTCCAACAGCAGACAAAGGCTCTGTCTGTAACTCTCAAGTTGGCTCCATCCTCATCTCCATGCTTGAGCCAGATGGCATTCCTTGTCATCCCTTTGCATGCAAAAGGTGTGAGATGTTCAGCAGTGTGAAAGGCCAAAAGTCAGATGGCTCCTCTCAAGTCTGTGAGGTGTCCTCTTCACCAGCCTGACAGAGAAACAACCACTGTTTTCAGTGTTCAGTATAAGAAAGTCTTCTAGCCCTGAACGGAGAGGAAAGCCAACATGCATCTAAAGTAGAGTGCCAACATGCAACACTAGTGAAAAAATTCCACTTCTTTATATTGGCCACCTCAGATGAAAACAGATAAATCCCTCCCAAAATGTTCCCTGGCTCTGATCCTGCAGTACTAAACCTACCACATGGAGAAAAACAGAAATCCAAGCTGAATAATGCAAACTTGTCTTAAATCAAAATCATACGTAAAACTCTTGTGGACAGCATGGGGTAGAGGAGGGACAGTCTTCTGTGGATATGGTGAAACGAGGCAGGCAAAACTGAAAGGATGCTTTGTTTCCTTCTTCCCCTCCAGCTTCTGCCTCAACTCTGTGGGTGTTCAGATCTTGCAGTGTCAAACTGTTCACCAGGAATTGCATTAGTAGCCCTGCAAGTCTTTGTATAGAGTATAAAGGGAGGCAGCCGAGGGGTGTTATATTCTACTGGTAATGCACACAGGCAGGAGTGAGACTGATGACTACATATAATCCTCTGCTTAGGAAATAAATCTCAAGCACTTAGCACAACCCTTCCCTTGGCTTCAAAAACCTAAGACAAAGAGGATTCATGGGAAAAGGGTGTGGGTGCGACAAGATGGTTTTAAGATTTTAGCAGGCAAATATTTCATTAGTCATTGGCCTCACTCCTGCTACAAGAGAAGAGAGATGCAGCAGTTTTGCAGCAGCATTCTGCTTGATACAGGATAGACCTAATTTCTGCTGTTTTACTCACTGCTGATAATCTAAGGATTATAAACATGATGGTCTGCACTTCTGTAAGATTACAGTTTCTTGGTTATATTTCAACATTTGTCAGGCTCCAGCTGAGCTACTGAAATTACACTGTAAATTGCACTCTACTGTCTGTAAAGGCAGAACGACAGAAGGAAGAAGGGAGAGAGGATTATGAACTCATGCAGTACAAGCAAGGCTGAGCACTGCTACACTACTCATAATTGGTTACAGTGTGTCCTCAGGAAAACCCAGATGCCCTTATCTGGATCCATGCTGATAGGTGCTCTATAGCTATCACAAGAAGAGCTAGGTTGCTTTATTGTTTTCAAAGCCTAAGAGGAAAGAAAACACAACACGCAAGTGCAACAAACATCTAGGAAGTGGTACATAAAAGAAGACATGAAATAGCTACATAGGTACTTGTAGTTGCATACACTACTATCAGCTTTACCCAAAGCCTAATGAAACCCACCATCCCTAATGAAACCGACTGTTTCCACTGATGTCAACAGGATCTCAAACATGCTTTGAGTCTGGATTCACCCCACCTAATTTTGAATGGTGAACTGAAGCACATTAGTTAAGAGTCTAGTTGCTGCGCTCCTGTGCAACCAGTAGGCAGCCCTATGAGTTATTCAGATCCTCAATAACACCAGGCAGCAGCTTAGGAGGCTGGGGAAAGCAATGGTGGCATAGTTGATCACTTGATCACACCAGCAAGATATCTGTTGGGACCCAGGGGTGGGATTTCTTGGGTTTTTTTACTAATTCTGTTTGCCTTGAACTAATTTTTTTCTTGCTTTAATTGGCTAACATATTTATTCTTTGTATATGGTATCTTTTTGAAGTCTCGTAGAGTAATAACTATTTACAGCTGCACTAGAGAAGTATATTAGCTGAATGTGTTTGTTAGATCAACGATGGTATGGCCAGCACTGCAAGCACTTAATCTTCAGGGTACAGGTCAATGTTAAAGTGCTAACCCCAGAAGGACTGGGCAGTGTCTTGGAATTTTCTGTGAAACTCTCAGTGTAAGCTTTGGTAGAAGGCAAGTGGTATCCCACATAAAAAGTTTGTCCCTAATTTCAACTATGATCTGTGTCCCGTAACAGTGAGGGATACTGTAAAAAACATATGCATCAGTAGACCTCACCAGACTGCCATCTTTCTAAGTGCTGTGTCAGAATAGAGGACAGTTGGCTGCACAGATGAAGTAAGTGGAAAGGACTATTCCAAAGTGTCTTCCAATTAAGCGTGACGGTAGCTGGGAGACAGATCTGCTGGTGCTTGCAGAATGAAAAGTCTAAGAAAGTATGCTGATCATGAGAAAGAGTGAGAGGGGAAGGGGCTAGATGTTGCAGAAAGGCTGAAATCTGCCATCTTCAAGGAGAAAAGTGAGAGACACAGAAATCGAATTAATTTTGAACTGGTCTACAAAGTTGTGTCCAGTCTCCAAACCTAGGATGCTGTTCCATGAATGAAAAAATGAGCATTGTGCTAAATTTCAGGTGCATCAGCCAGTGAGTTAATAGCAAAAAAAAAAGTAGAAAGAGAATTTGCAATGAGTGCAGATCAGGTACAGGGCAATAGCCAAGAAACTTATTAAGAAGAGTAGATTTCCTAGCTGTACCTCGAGCACTGAAGAGGAAGATCATTTGAGAGTTTGTGTAATCAGTTTGTGTAATCAGATTTCATCTTGTCATGAAGAAAGTAACTTCCATCTGTTACATACTTATCCTGTTTAAGGGAGACTAGGAGTAAATGAGAGCGGTCCAACAGAAAACCCCAGAGAGAAATAACTTCCTAGGCTAACAATAAAGAGGAAAGTTTGACAAAATAAACTAAAACTGAAGGGACAGAATTGTGGCTGTGGAGCTAAAGAAAGCTCATTCTTTCCCACTTGCGAGCAGCAGGGAGAGACCAAATATTCAATGAGATTGACTAGGAGCCTTCCAAACAGAGTCTGAGAGCGTAGAATAAATTTGGTACAAGGTATGGAAGGGAGAGTGAGGAGGAAGTTACTTGTGTGGATGGTCCCAGAAGGAGAAATACAGAAGGGTTATTATTACTCCTTGTCAAGATGAAGGTCTAAAGAGAGAAGTTTGCCAGTCAATTAAAACCTTTGATAACTCATATTATACACACCTGCTGCTTTCTAGAGCCTCAGACAATGAGAGAGTGTGTTTCATGCTTATTTCCCATTTAGGTAACAGTCCGTATGCTTGGCTTCTTTTAAGGAGCGTAACAACATACTGTGTGTTAGGCTTTATCACAAGGACAATGCACTCTGCTTGAGTTTAATTTTTGGACTGCTTAGCTGAAACACAAGTCATAGGAAAAAATGTATACTGGTGTGTCAGCAGAAATTAAAATAAGAATAATGTAGCTGGTATCTATTGTGGTTTGAATTAAGAGTTTGGGCTGAAGTCAACCATTGTTTCAGAGTAATTCAGCGTAAGTCAGTTATACTGGCCGAGGCTGTACCAGCATACATGTGAGTAGAACTTTGCTCCTTGAATCTTCTTGAAGCATCTGCACAGAAGGGTATTTTTTGCTACTCTGTATTACGTGAAAATTATTTGTATGTCTTGTATGACAAGACTTTTGTATATGTGTGAATCCCATTTCTAGTAATTATCATGAACAAGTGGAAAGGAACTTGCAGTAAATGAACCCAACATGGGACAATTCCAAGCAATGTGTATTTCTAATCTGCAAAATGCTATTGAAGTGAATGCTTATAACTTCTGTATTCTACTGTCAGATTTGCTTTACTTGTTTAATTTTTGTTCATTTAATGTATTCTTTTCATTTCAGATCAGAACATCTGTCATTTGGTCCACTCCAAATGTCTCCTTTGTAATCCCTTTATGGGTTATAATACTAGCAATACTTCTTGGACTGTTGGTACTAGCTATGTTGACCCTAGCTTTATGGAAGGTATGTTGCATTATTACTGTTACTGTTGCCTTTTAAAAAACCCTGAAGGATACTGGAAGATACTAACAGATAAGAAAAAGAGAGACTGGAATTTTGTGTTTTCAGTTTGGAGCAAAAGCAACAATACACATGTGTCTTTTTTGTTTTGGCATTTCTGACATGCTAGTGTCACTGACCTTTATGCAGGGAACTTGTTTTCAAAGTCCTCCTTTATTATTAAAGTCTGGTTATAAATGGGCATACAGAGTTTGGCTCTGTTTCCCAAGACCTATGATCCTCTTTTTCAGGATGTTTAGGTTCAAAAAGAAGTGACTCTAGCTTTGTTTTTCCCTGAATACTTCAGGAATTGCCAGTTTTTGTCAGCGTGGAAGTTTTGAGAATTAATTTTTAGAAGATTTCCTTTTATATTAGTATGTCATAGCTTCTTTTTTTAAAGTTTTCTAGTTCTGTGTTGGTCGTTACATTCCCTTCACAAGTTTTAAGACAAGTTACTGGAAACTGCTATATTACAGGGAGCCAACATTCCCATTAAAAAACAATTAAAATAATTTCTTAAGTTAGGATATGACTTATCTGCCTTTAGCTGCCTAAAGGTTATGGGTTAGGTGTCCAGCCTATGCTAACTTTCCAGATTCGTCTTGCCAGTTAACAACAACAGCAAAAAGCTATGTCTAAAACATGGGAGGAATTACCTTTTGGTGGTACTCTCCTTTGACCTCTTGTGAAGTCTACATAACTTTCAACCTTTTGACGAAAAAGGTAACTTTTAGGCAGTTACAAGTTAGGTGAGAGGAATCTCATCTTTAGTGATCTTTAGTCTAGGACAGAACACTGTCCTGTGCACATTTCCCGACACATATTCCACCTTTGTTATTATTACTATCTGTCAATCTAAATATCTTTTCTGAATGTCTTGCTGAACTGAAATTAGCAGTTTTCTCATTAGAGTCAGTCAATATCAGCATTCAGACCAACTTTACATCTCCTGCAAAGACAGCTTTCATTTTAATTTTTAAAGCTATACTTTGGAACTCAATGCCTTGCACCTACATCTTTAATTTTTCATAGGGAACAATTTGAATAGAAACAAAAAAGCTTCATGGTCTATCAGCCTGCCATAGATTGTACCCAACCTTTCAGGTTGACTCAGTGAAGAAGCAAACTGCAGCTGAGACTTCCTGTCGTTGTCTTACCATGATGCCTTTGTTCATGTTGATTGTTTTCTGCAGTGTGGCTTCTTTGACAGAGCTAGACCTCCTCAAGATGACATGGCTGACAGGGAACAACTGACAAATAAAAAGACTACTGATGCATAGAGGAAGAGAGTGACAGTTCAAGTCAGAATTCTGCCCGAGACTAGAAACACGATGAGGATTAAATGAAGGATTCCTTCCACCAGCCTTCCTTTGTACCTGCAAGTGACATGGTGGTGTAATCTGATCTATGCAATGTTCTGAGAACATGCCACATGATGGCCATCCTTGCCAAAGAAAGCAGCTTATCACTGCCTTACAAACATATTCACCACTGAACAGAATGTTTATGCCATATTCCAGTCAGTCTACATTTCAGCAGATGCTTTTGAACACGTGTGGTATACCGAGATGCTTCCAGAACAAGCCCTAATCTCCCAAGGAGAGAATGCCCATGTTGCTGTATTGTCTAGAAGATGGACCAGGACAAAACTTCTGAACGCTACTGTATCATGCAGGATACCTTTGACACCTCCCTAAGAATAAGAACTTTTATGAATTTATGGCTCAGGGAGACAAGCAATATATCAGTACTGTGAAAGTACTTCTGAAAAACAAAGGTAGTCTATAAAGAACTTTATAGATGGGGCACAATTATTTATTTTTCCACCTTTTCAGGATAAGTATCTGATATAATCATCAACTTAGATTTTGAGAGAAGTAAAAAAAATAGAAATCATGTACTTACCTTGCATGTAAATAGAAAAGTAAACCCATTGTACACACAGAACACATCTTTCTTGGCTACAAGGTGTTTTGCAAAGCAGAAGATTTATGCAACGCTTCACAAGATAAGACATGTGATAAACAAGTATCTCTTTCAACCCAGAGCTGGCAGTGTCACATCCCGATAACTAAATCCATGCACAGTATAGAGCAGGGGATGAGTTACCCTCTCATTGCATTGCTAATGGCTGACATCTGTACAGCTGACACAGGATACAGCCATTTGTGAAACATTGATTTAAATTACCACAGCCACACTGGTGATATTGAGAAGGCTTGGGGGTTTTGGGCTGGGAAAATTTGCTTTTCCATTGCCCTGTTACTTTGTTGAAATGGCCTCTGAAAATGGAATGGCTACTGCCATTGCATCTTCTGTTTAATTTGTGTCATAGACCCTAACACTTTGTTCACCTAAAGAAATCT
This sequence comes from Fulmarus glacialis, assembly GCF_000690835.1. NCBI lineage: Eukaryota > Metazoa > Chordata > Aves > Procellariiformes > Procellariidae > Fulmarus > Fulmarus glacialis. The sequence continues at coordinate 13,222 of NW_009214850.1, forward strand.
TTGCCTTTTTTAAAATTTATTTTATAGATTACAAGCTGGCAGCATATTTAAAGTGTTGAGTTCAGCAAAGTTTAGGGCTGAATATAATTATTTCTTAAGCAAAGTCATACAGGGAAGATGGGCAGGATTTGTATTTATGCAGAAAAATAGGATGCCAGCCAGCAAAGCATGAACAAAAAGAAGGAAAGATATTTTGACGTAAAGAGTAAAAATATACATTTAGGATTTTTTTTTTTCTGGATTGAGGATTCTGAAGAGGAGAAGCTTCATTCTTTCTCTTCTATCAGCAAATGGTCCTTATCTCAGTAGGGGCTCAAGCGCTGATAGGTGGAAATTTGTGCCTGAAAGCTTGAGTCTTCCAGTGCTGCCTGTGAGTATGAAATTAGCTATATTGTGTAAACTTCAGGAGGGATTGTTCATTTTCTGAAACATACACCACACTTTCCTTCTCCTGAGCTCCTTTTCTTTCCAACCTATCTCAGCTTCTTAATCAGCAAATGGCCTCATCCATTCTGATGCTGATTGGCTCCTTCTAGGTAACTGCCCTTCTGCTTCCTAAGACTTCAGGAAAGGAATAGCCATGAGACATTGTCACTTCTGTCAGTCTGACAGGAGATTTTACAGTTTTACCATTTCTTGCACACAGGCTGACCTGTGAAATGCAAGCAGGAGCTAGGAAACCTGAGCAGGTTATATTCCATCTTCATATCTAAGGCAAATTTGCAAGAAGACTTTTATGGAGTCTTTAGCTTATCAGATGCAGTGTGCCCATGAGACTTAATGAGAGGAGGAGACACATGCCTCAGAAAATGGAGTTGCTTCACCTCCGTTTTCTGAGGACGGGGAGGCCTGACCACTTCCCGGTCCCTCAGAAAACCGCTAACAGACCCCTTCCCCCGAATGAGTTTGAGCTGACCCCTTGTAGATTAGAGAGATCAGCTGATAAATACCACCACAAAGCAAGCCTGTCCCATATTTGCACACCTCTGTATCCCATACATTCCAGGCAAAATCATCCTCCCATGAAAAAGACAGTGAGCTTCTAGCTTTTGTAAATATTGAATTGTTGTGTGTAGCAGCTTGTGAAATAAGATCAGCTAGCTCATTACCGTCACATCATCTGCACAACTCTTACTCTGATGAAATAGCACCATAAGGAGATATGGAACATAGGACTTTTTGTATGTGCAATACTTTATATTACTTATATACCTGAAGCATGTTTACACTGGCATTTGTGGTTGTTTTTTAAACTTTTTAATATACTGATTCATGAATACAATAAAGAAAAAAAAGAATAGGAAAAAAACCTGAAAACAAACACAGCTCTGTTCAGTATTTGTTGCAATGTGTTTTCAATCCTATATTGCTCTGAGGATGGGACTAGGTGACCTAATAAGTTCTTTGCAGTTGTAACATCTATGGTTCACTTTTGAGCAATTACTCTCCATTTTAATGATGGGCAAAACATGTTCAGATACTAAATTTAAACCAAAAAGAACCTCAGTGACTGCTGGGCCTGGCTGGAATCCATTGGCTGCAGCTGTGTAATGTCACTGGAAACCAAATTAGAGGCACATGATCTGACAAACAGTTACTTTGAGCAAAACTTTGTTTTGTATTTCTACATCTTTGTAGATTAAACTTCCCCCGTGGAAATGTCTGGAGCCGTGTGCTGTCAAGGACTGTAGTCTTGGGTCCCAGCGTTTGTGGACAGCTTTGGCTGCAAATTGCAAACAGCTTTGCAAAGGAGATTTCTGGGATTCAGTGCTTGCCAAGAGTGTTTATCCCCCAGGGAGATTGCATCCTGGATGAGGACACTAGCAGGCAATTGACATAATCTTTCCCACCAGTATATTAGTAATGTGCTGCACGATAACCTCTGCCACATCCCTACATGACTGAACTTTTGTTTCAGTGATGTCAGCCTTGTAATGAGTTACTAAATGCAGCTTTCTGTAAAAGTAATTCAGCCTTACACTTCCAAATGTATGCAGTGAGCCGCTCATTGCCGAGAATACAGGAGTAGTCCAGAGAGCAGAAAAAACAGGAGGTTACTTTATATATTAAAACCTTTTAAAACTGTTTATTGCTATGACCACCACAGCGGTCTAGTAAACAGAGACATTCATCTTTTATTTCACATGCTTCTTGCCGAGTTTGAGAAAGGCCGTCCAATTATTTCATCCATGCAGCAGACTTTTTTTAAGAGTATCAAGTGTCAAGTGACATTTTCTGTTTTACAAAAATCTCAGAATTTATGTAACAGGGACCAGTACATTTGAATATGTTGTCAATGACGGATTTAATCTTTAAAGGTATTTAGCAAATACAATTTTCATTTAACCACCAGGTTGTTAACAGGAATTTTTTCTTGTCACCATTCTGTAACTCACAATTTTTTCTGTCTTCTCCAACTTTTTTGCCCTGACAGCTTTACAGGTTTCCCACGTTAGACATCTCTTGAAAATGGCACTGATTTTCTCTACCTTTTAGCTGTGCTTTTTTCATCCATTAGCAAGAAGGATCTTCTGGTAGGCATGGCATACATTAACTAAAAAGCCTTTTGGGAACCGACAAAACACCTAGAGATATGCAGAGGAAAGAAAGTCCCAACTGGCCATGGCCTATGGTATTCCACTACATTGTAGCAAACTTTTTTTTAATGAAATACCATCTGACACACTGCCTTTAGGAATTGTTTATGAGTGAGTGTTTTATTTATGATTGTTGGCAAAGATCCATATTAAAATGTAGTGTAATGGTAGTGCCTCTTGACAATAAAAAGTCTTGAATTTAGCTTATCCAGGCCCCATGATGTGACACAGCAAGAATGCTTTTAATATTGAAGGACCTGTTCTTGTTTTGCCTGTATGTTGTATTTGGGGGACACTTAACTATTCAAGATGCTACCCTACTGTACACAGTGATTTTTAGAAAAGAAGAATGGAGGTAATTGTTCAACTCACTTTTCAGATGGTTTCATTTGTTTTCATCATGTTGCTGTACTTAACTGATGCACCATATTTCATTTGATTGTGTATTGTTCTTTGTTTCAGTAATGGTTTGTAAAGCGGACTTCAGCAACTCTTTCCAAAACTGGACTGCGTCAGGCAGTATTGCTTTTCCAGAAGCAAGGTCTGGATAACAGCAGCAGAATTCAGGATGCTATTTGAAATGGTCAGTGCATTGCCGGGGCTAGCTTACTTTTCAGCAGTTTAGCCAAATTCATATTCAGAGTCATATTAACAAAACATCATAGAATCATAGAATCATAGA
>NW_009214851.1:0-75176 GCF_000690835.1 Fulmarus glacialis
GAAGCGGGGCGGGGTTGGGGGGGCGGGTTTTTGGGTTTTTTTTTGTGTGTGTGTCCCCGAAGTAAACTGTAAAGAGGAACAATAACATTCGCCTGCCTCACTGGTTCGTGCAATGGTGTCTGTAATATTTTTTGAGATACTTGCTGGAGAGTGCCCTTAGAAAGTAAAGTGCTATTGGTGGTAGTAGTGTGATACTATAATTATGTCTGAATCTTCCATCATTTAAACACAAGCCTAAGTTTTCTGCACGTCAGCTTCGAATCAGTTATATCATCATCACTGGAATCCAGGGTGCTCTGTATATCAGTAACGTACCAGTTATTTGTGCCTTTCATAGGCTAAAGGATGAGGAAAGAAAAGCAATGGATGAAGGTTTCTGTCGCGGATCAGAGCTGATATTGGCCAGGTATCGCTTTCCTCCCTTCAGTTTGATAAGCTTTTCCAGTTTCTTCAGCCTGGTTGCTTTTATGCTGCCGTATTTATCGTTATACGGCTGTTGTTTTTTTATTGCTGATAATAGCTTATTGAGACTTGAGGAACTTTATTTGCTTAACCTTGGATCTCTGGAAGAGAAGCTGGTTACTTTGAACCTTTCAGCCTTCTGCTCTTAAAAGTGTTGAAAGAAGCAACTCTAATTTAGGGCTTTTATTGCAATTTTAAACACACAAATAGATGCCTTCATTCTTACAATCAACATCAAAAGGCCAGAGAGTCTGGAGTGTATCAACCATGTATTGGTCATTCAGCATTAATCAACTTACACATGCCTATGTCTCTGTCAGGATCTCTTCTCCTTCCAATGTGTTCACTCAGCCCCACTGCTGGAGAAATACAAAGTCAGGAGGAATCCCAATAGGCCCCAGCTGTTACGTGCTGTAAGTAAGGACAACTTGGCTTCCTGTATACTTTGGTACAAACATCGTGTTTTGTCACATGGATGAGTCTCGATGCTTATTTATATGCAATGCTATTACACTGCAGCCATGGAGTTTGGATTTTCTGTTTGCGCTTCTCATAAAGATTGCTTAAAATAACAGATCCTAACTGTTGCAGACTGATTGGTTAATTTTATAACTGATAAAAACAATAAACTAATAAACATCAAAGTGCTTAGGTCCAAAGTCCAAAAATGTAAAGAAAGAACAAATATCTACATGTTTGACAGTTAATTTCCGGCCCCTGCATACATGTGTATTTGTGTGTTATGATGCTTCCCTTTTTGTGTTGTACAGTCTGTGCGTCATCACTGCTTAACTCCACTCTGTGTGTTGTGCAATTTGTTTGGGCTTGTATCTTACAAGTCAATATATTGGTTTTTGTTAGTGCTTTGGTTCCATCAAGTGAATTATCTCTTTGGTTGGGAAATACAGCAAAAGAACAGCTATGTTGCTTTAGAAGGACAATGTTCTTGTTTGTGCGCATAGGTATTACTTAACAGAGCTTGTGTATACTAGACTGCATGCTTTTTTTGTGTTAGCTAAAATAAGATTTGATTGCACGTGTAATACACGGAATAAAATTTTAGAAGCACGTTTCTACCTAAAGCAATGGAGTTAAAACATACTTCCTTATTCTTCCCATTCTGATGTTTTCTCTCAACCCTATTATTAATACTTTCATGCACTAAAGATAAGCTCACTCACGATATAAATTTAGCGATAGGCAAACTCTGCACTGAAAAGCTTATATTAATGTGTAAGAATGCTAATATTCTTGTTAGATAAGGTGATTATACAGAACAGGAAAAGTTATTAGATCACACATGACCTGCAGTCATGCAGGAAGTATAAAGATAAGTAATAAGTAAGGAATAAAGAAATTAGCCCCGATCTCCCAAATTCCAATCACTATGTTAACCAAAGAGCATCTTTCCTCTGTTCATTTCCTCTCTCTTGCTCTTCCTCATCTCAGGTAGCCACTTTATGGTGATAGTCCCGATAATGATGCTGACATAAAGATAATATATGGGATATCTGTTGGGGAAATGGAAGCGCTTTTTTTTTTTTTTTTTTTTTTTTTGCGGCGGAGAGGGCAGAAGCTGCTGGGTGCTGTGGCTCAGGAGTGCAGCTGAGCAGATCTACTTGCTCACCTTTGAGAAAAGGGGCCCATCCCACCCTTTCCCTGCTGCTAGCTCTGGTGTACGTAGGACAGCGTGCTACACTCATTCAGTGCACTGGTGTGGCAGAAGATGGGTCCTGGCTAGTTTTTGGTGAGTTACTGAACCAAACTGTTAAGGTCAGGAGGTCTACAAGAGCAGTTCAAGAAAAGCCTAGGATTTTCCCTTATGCGGACCTTTCCACTTTTCTGATTCACTGCCTAAATTTGTCTCTGGAAACAACCAGGAACTCTTTGAGAGAAATTATTCCATGGTGATAAATGTGGCACAACTGTTCTGTAATTTTGCTTTTATTCACTAGATACAGATCAGTGTTTTTCTTTTCTCCTTAAGTCTCCTTTATGTTGTGGAATTGTCTAATGACAAGCTCTTCAAAGGAGAGAAACAATATTCTTACGCACATGGAAGCCTTCCATTGTTTCCCCTGCTGCTCCTTTGGCTTGATGCTGTATTCAAGGAGTAATTGTGGGAAGTCAGTGCTCCTCTTCCTAAACATAAACTAGGTTGAACTGCACTTTTCCTGTCTGCTATTGTTAGCAAGAGCATTAGAAAATTGCTGTGTACCAAGTCAGTCATGGAAAAGAAAAAGCAGGACAATTAGCATTTTTTCATGGCTGAATGTAATGCCTACCTTTTCACCTGCTGTACATAGGGTTGTTTGCCAAATAATTTTAATGAGAGGGAATATTTCATTCCCTTTAATGAAATAATGTGGGGAAATAAAGCAAACAGGTTTAGGTTCTGTTTTTTTCTCAGTAATGACATTGTCTTTCAGACGAGTTTTAGCCTATGAAGGGAGCAGTTGTATGTTTGTTCAGCAAGCATGGTAAGGACTTTTTCAAACTTTTATAGTCTCTTTAGCTAAGATCATTATTAAATAATTTGTCCTCAACCTTCTCTGTGTTGCCACAAGAGAAGTCAGTGAAATACAGTCAAACTTGGAACGATACAAGTAACTAGTTTCTATATTTCTTAGCGCCTTCTTGCTTCAGATTGAGATAGTTAGGTGAAAGTCAGAGCAAAAGAAAAAAAAGCCCCAAATTTAGTATTTCTGGATATATTTATTTGCAGCAAAGAATTAATATAAAATATGTCAGAGATATCATTACATGGTTGCATACTATTTAGGAGGATCTTACTATAAATTTGTTCTTTTCAAGCTTGGATAGTTGCAATGAAGCTCTTACTGCTGCTAAAATTTTCTCTACTGATATGTCCTAGGGATTTTGTTATTCACAGTCTTCTTTCCAATGCAAGGAATTTTCACTGAGGTCAGTGTTTTAGGGCAAGTGTGAAATATCGTATGGAAATTCCTAGTATAGAGGAAAGAATTTAATTCTGTGTTTGGAATTAGGTTCAAGCTTTTGTTTTTGTTGTTTAAAAGATACTTCAAAAGCAATGTTAATTTTCTGAGCAACACATCTAGTTGCCAACTGTTTTGAAGACTGTCAGCTTTTAAAACATTTATCTTGTGAGATAGTGACATATTTCCAAGTATCAGTTATGGCTGATTTGGGCCCAAGAGATTAATCAACTTAATCTAATTTAACATTTTTTTTATTCCTTTTGTTCCTGCTTCTTATAAGGAAGGAGATTTATAAGGCATCCTTATAAGGTGGAGGCATGTATCGTTTCATAACATGATTCAGAGGAGCATATCATCCTTCTGATTAGGGTAAGAAAATTTTCTTTTTTTAATTCACAAAGACAGTGAATGATGATAAGCATGCTGGAAGGATTTTTAGGTTAATGAGGCATGAATAAGTGTAAGCTTTCCATGAAGAGATGAATAAAGTGATTGTATTTACTGTGGCTGAGCAATGTATTTAAGAATATCTAGTACTGCTATTCAAAAATGCTCTTTTAATAACCTTTTTGTGCAGATAACTGAGGCCCATGTGAATATCAAAAGTAAGGGGTCCTTTTCTGCATAGAAATGCTCAGTTTTAGAGCAGAGTTTGAAATGCAAGTCTTCTGCAAAAGAATGGAAAGAAAAGGGTTCATTTGGCAGAAAGAGTGAAAAATTGTAGGTCTTGAAATGTGAAATGAGAGCTAATGGCTTGTGCTACAACAAACTTTACTGACCTACATGGTCAGTTGAAAAGAGTAGATGGATTTTGGGATACATGCCCATCTTAAAAATGTATGTTTTCCTGTCCTTGTGTTCCAGAAATGTCAGTATTCTGGGCTGAAATATAGTTTTAGAAGTTGAAACCTGTTCTAATTTTCTGTCAAAGCAAAGACTTGACAGATTTCAGTCTAGAGAAATCAAGGCCTCGTTCAAGCTCTGAAGCATTTCAATTCAGTAAAAGTTGTTGGAGCCAAGTCTATCTAAAATACTCTGGCCATCGTGTATGAGGTCAGCAACGTGGTATAATTGTGCTCGAGAGTCTGGTTTTCAAGGAATGATTTGGAGTATTTTCGTAGCAAAACAATACTATCTTCCTTATTGCTTGTGCTCTGGGGTGCCATTTGGTCTTTGCATCTTAGGGCCTAAAATGAATATTCAGCAATTCTGTAGGGATAAGGAGTAAAACCCTGGCCCAGCTGAAGTCAGCTGTTTCATGTTGATCTCATATATACACTTTAAAGTATTCTTTTTTTTTTTGAGCCATAAAGAGTTGTTACAGTCCTTCCCAGGTGGTTAAGCTGTGTGTACACTGAGCTGGAAGAGCATTTCTTGGCATAAGATGAATGGTTCTGAAGACGTTTGTCCCATCTAAACTTCCTGGCCAAACTGTAAGAAACTGGAAGGGCAGCGAGAGAGTTGAAGCATGCCATGATAAGCTGTTTGAGGCAAATGTGGTGCTTCCTGTGGTGCTAAAGTAACACCAGTTTTACAGCTATGGGACACATGGGATTACTTGTGAAATCTTCCTGACATTGGAAGATTTCAACATTATGTAGGTCAGATTTGCATGAAAACATGGTTTATGTATGGGGCCTGTTGTTTTAAAGCTGAGTGTAATGACTTACCCATTGCCCGGCTGAAGGCTCTTTTTTAATGTTAAACACCCATGGAACTACGGTGGAAGCAGCCTCAGTTGGCCACATTTCTGAGAAAAGTGCATCACAATAGCACATTAGTCATCCTTGCTTGATAAAAACAAGAAGGGTGAATGAAAAAGCGTAGCACAATGTAGAGCTCTCAAGAGCAGCTTATATTGAAAGAGCTCTTTTTTTTTTTTAAAGTGTGTGTGAAGACACTGCAGCTACTTGAAAGCCTCTCAGTTTTAGGTTTGAAAAACTACAGACTCCTTGGGATTGCAGGACCTGTAGCAATGGTCAATTCAGCCCTTTATCCATTGGAAAAAGAGAAACAAAATTCTGGCTTCTGCCATGGCATGAGGCATCTGACGTGTCCTTGAAAACAACAAAGTAGAAAAGGTCTGTCTGCTCTGTGTAAACATTCAAGACACACAGCATTTTTTGGGTGAGCTGGGGTTTTGTCCTGAGTCACTACATTCTTCTTTCTCCACACTGTGCAGTTAGCTGCTGCCTTCCAGCATGTTACACAGGGCAGTTGCATTGCATGTGAACAATGTTTGGAGCACACGAAAGGCTCTTTAAGTAAGTAATAGTGACCAATCACAGTATATTGAATAAACACTGTTAGTCTTTCTCTATTTCAGTGTGCGATAAAGGGCAGTTTTCCAGGATTGATTGAATGGTGCAATGCCAGATGTTAGGATCTGTTGGGCAGTATGTAGATGTCAGGGAAAACAGCAGATTTGATGACTTATGGAAAGACTTTTGCTTATAAAATAAAAACATAGAGATGGTTTTATAGTTGCATAGTTGTTGGCAGAAAAAAATAGAAGGAACTCTACATGCAAAAGACAGATTTGAGCACTGGGTATGTTAGCTGGGTGTTGTGGTTTAACCCCAGCTGGCAACTAAACCCCACACAGACGCTTGCTCACTCCCCCCCGGTGGGATGGGGGAGAGAATCAGAAGGGTAAAAGTGAGAAAACCCGTGGGTTGAGATAAAGACAGTTTAATAAGTAAAACAAAAGCCACGCACGCAAGCAAAGCAAACCAAGGAATTCATTCACCACTTCCCATCGGCAGGCAGGTGTTCAGCCATCTCCAGGAAAGCAGGGCTCCATCATGCGTATCTGTTACTTGGGAAGACAAACACCATCACTCTGAACGTCCCCCCCCTTCCTTCTTCTTCCTCCAGCTTTATATATGCTGAGCATGATGTCATATGGTATGGAATATCCCTTTGGTCAGTTGGGGTCAGCTGTCCCAGCTGTGCCCCTCCCAACTTCTTGTGCACCCCCAGCCCAGTCACTGGTGGGGTGGGGTGCAAAGCAGCAAAGGCCTTGACACTGTGTAAGCACTGCTCAGCAGTAACGAAAACATCCTTGTGTTATCAACACTGTTTTCAGCACAAATCCAAAACACAGCCCCATACTAGCTGCTGTGAAGAAAATTAACTCTATCCCAGCCAAAACCAGCACACTGGGCCATCAGGATGACAATGATTTCTGTTTCTTCTTGTAAAATAATGTATAGGTCAGATGTTGGCCAGCATTGCAGGAAAGTGGCAAAAATGCATCAGTAAAGAGACCCCGATATACCTATCAGTGATGCTCGTATTACTGAAGGCACCAAGCTCATACCTGTAAGTTCAAAGACTTGGTCCTTCATTCCCACTTTGGTTCATCCAGCCTCTTTGGTTCTGGGCAAAATTTTGTGGTGGGAGTCACTTAAAACTGGCTCATGAATTCACTGGGATACGAGGAGTTCTTTAAGAATATGAAGCATTTTTACATGTAATATGATTTATAAGTTTGCTTTTTTCTGTATGACTAATTTCATTATAATTTCAAGCTGTGATGTTACACAACAGAGAGAATCACCCTCCGCTGTTATAGTCCCTTTTATTCTCTGCCTCTTATTTGGTTTGCCATTGAAACTTTGGGACAAATGCCTCAAGAAATGGTGCAACAGTCTCTCTAAGGCTTTGGAGGCCTGGACAAAGCAATGGAGAGAACATGCAACGTGCAACTTAGGCACTAGGGAATCATGAAGAAGACATTCAGTTATTGTTTTTTGTTTTCTGAGTAAAATTACAGTTGTAATTAAATTAAAATGCAGAACTCGGGCTTATGAGGTGTTCAGCGCCCTCTGCTCCTTCTGACAACAGTAGGTCTGAAGAGTGACAGTTCAGATTTATTTTTTTTCCCTCCCCTCCCATGGCTGTATACCACAGTGACATTTGTTCCAATCCTGAGATGGCATTTAGATTAAACATTTGGAATCGAAGTCTCTAACTCTGCTTAAAAGACTAACTCCAAGGCAGATAATAAGGCTATGAGGATAAGCTGCTGCTTCAGATGAGTGGAAATATTGTTTTAAAGACCTACATGTGTGTCACGGGAATTCAGGACTAGATTTGGGGCTTTTTTTAACTCCTTTTTAAAAATGCTGGGTTATTATTGGGCATGGTCTGTGTTTGTGTTACACTAAAATATAATTGACTATAAATGAGTCTTGACACATCATGCTTTTTAGGAGGTCACGACTCTTAAAAGAAAACCTTTATTCAATGAGTTACAAGTGATGTGTCCTAAAATACAAATTTCCAAATATGGATTAGACCTTACCATATAAAATAATCTGGTTTATGCCCAAGCAAATAATAAGCTTACTTTTCTGATATTAGGCATTAAAGTAGGATTAACTAAAGGTATCTTAAAAAAAAGAAAGAAAGGAGTCCTTGAATATAACTTCAGAAGGGCAAGGTTTTGTGTTTTGTGTATACTCCCTATACACTTGACTTTGGACGAAATGACAGTGCAAGAGTGGATTTTGAGAATGTCAAGGGGAAAATGTCAAAATTCCATTCACTTAATTTTGAGAAGATGTCTTAGCTGTGTGTCTTCAGTATGTCAAACTTAAAATGCAGTTGCCTCTGGACTGAAGTTGGCAATAGAGAGAGTGATTAGGCAGTATCAATGACCAATTATTTATGCATCTCACCTTAAAAGCCCACAAGGACCAAGACAGCCCCACCAAGAGTCTGGGCTGAAGCACCACTCAAGAAATGACATTGATGCAATTTCTGTTTCAGAGGAATCGAAGTCGATATTAAGCCTGCTGGTAATTGGACAGGTTCTATAGGTGTGTATATCATGTGTTACCTCCAGTGTCACTGGACAAATCTTATTGCTGTTCTTTATGGCTCTATCACTGAAAGTGAAAAAGAAGCAAGTGGGGGGGCGGGGGGGGGAAGGTTTGTCTTCACTGTTCTCACTGCTCTTTGTATGATCTTACCTCTCAATCCTGATGCTCAGGGAGTTGCAGAATGACACTATTGCTCAAAAATGATTTTGTTCTTGGATTCTTCCCTTACTTAGAAACATAGCTTTTAGATGAAGGAGAAAACAATTAGTTCTTCTACTAAAAATTAGTAGGCTGGAGTTAATTGAGGATGCAGGCAAAACTACAGAAATCTGCTTAATGGAATGCATCTGAGTTTCCACGTCCTGTGCAGAAATGAGAAACCAAGAAAAAAAGGTAGGTGTCATGCTATAGTGATCTGAATGTGGGAGACTCATTTCAGAAAATGGCTGGCATTTCTGGGGAGGGAAGATTTTTTTTTAATCTGAATTAAAATATGAGCACACTTGAAAAGTGAGCTTAAATCTAATGAAACAAAAGTGGGACCAAAATCTGGTAGACAGCAATGAAAATAAAAATAATTTGTGACACAAACGCTTTCCATTAAAAAACCTCAGCATGGTAGATGGATCTTGTCCTGTTTGAAAATATAAGGTCTTGTATAAATGCACAAAAATGGGCTCCTAGAATTTCAGTACTTTGACAAAGCCTTAAAAAGAGCTGAAAACGAGGGAGTCCTCTCTCTAAACGTCAGCGACTTGGCAAGGCTTTGGACAGTTGGCATTAACATCAATGTGAGTGTTCAGCTGACATCCTTGTTCAATGTATCTTTCTTACTGCAACTGGCAAGGGACAAGAGCTATTGTGACTAAAACTTTGAAAGCAATATTTAATTAAGTAAATTGATGTGCTCATTGGGAAACTGCAAATCATTTCTATGTGCCTTTTTTTTCTTTATTAAAGGCTCTTGAAGGAATGCTCTTTGCATTCAACAAAGTTACATCTTTACAATAAGTGCTTAGTGGTTTGCGTGTTTCATCTCTCTGTTTGCTCGGTGGGCATCCGTGGTGGAGTTTTTCCTTTAAACCTATGCATTCTCCACCTACACCTTCGGAAAAAAATGCAATGTTAGATGGTGTTTGACTTGTGCTGAAGGTACAAATCATCCTTCTTTTTAATGTCTGAAATGTTGTTCAGTTCTTCTTAAGGACCTGAATCAAGAAAAAAGTAACATTTCAGTGGGTTGCTTCCCCCCCACTTCCAAAAATGTTTTTACATACACAGTGCTCATGGAAATGAAAAGGAGAAAAAATGCTAACATTTTGGAGGGGAAAACAATTAGCAGCTTGTGCAGGGACATGTAATCATTATCTTCTGCTTGGGCCTCCTGAAGAAGAGGGAGAAACCAAAATGTGAACACTAAAGGGTTAACCACAGCTTTGAGAACAATTTGTCTATTGTTTCTCTATTAATATCATTCACCAATTTACCACTCATCACCTTTTCCAAGTAGTCTCCCTATAGCAACAAATGGCGCCATAGACAAACCAGATGCAATCTCGTCTCTATTTTCATAAGCATTTGCAAATTTGTTAAAAAGAAAAGTAAGGGAAAGTGGGAGAAAAATGTTTCTTTTGTAGAAGCTGCACCAAGGAGCATTGAGAACAGGGGACTCTATTTTTGCTGTAACCCCCTCTGCTATCTGATGGCCCTCTACATTTCTGAGGTATGATTTAATTTCCCTAATGGAGTTGTTCTGTGTCATTGAAATAAACCTAGATTCTCTTCAGAGCAATCTTGATGATCCTGAGCTTGTGTTCTGAATATTTAAAGCATGCCGTCAGAGCCCTAGGTCCAAAATTGGATTCTCTTCCTCCCCACCTTTAGTTTGCAGCTGATTTTCATCTCTCTGTTTAATTCCATAAGACAGTATTAGTTTTCCTCAGTGACATATCTGCACATAATCGCTACATGCATGTTTTTCTGTCTGCAGATGATAGCGTGAATGCATGGACTGTTTTTTTCCAGCGATGTTGCTCAAAGTGCTTAAATTTAAATCTTTCCTTTACTAGGTAAATCCATTATTTTTCCTTAAAAACAAATCTATTGCTTGTCTCCTTTTTTGGTCTCTAAACTCCTTTCAGTTGTAGCTGACTTTAAAAAATGGAAAGCATTTATCTTTCTTCACATGGAGAATAACCATATGCTTTATTTGAATGTAGATTACTTCAGTTTACAAAAACAAAACAAAATGACAAAAAAACCGCCAAACCGAGCCCAAACCCCAAACTCGTGAAAACAAAAAGTCTCCGCAAGAGTAGATAGTTTGTATCTCTTTCTTGCAGTTGAATCTGAGATGAACATAAAATGCCAAGTGTCTTCATTATACTAGCAGATTTCTAGGTTTTTACAAGCATAAAAAATTGTTATAAGAGTTACTTATTTTCCTTTGATGCATCTTTTTTGTAACATGAAATTTTCAATGAGCTGCACAGACTAGGCTCTCACGTTGTGAGTGAGTGCTCATCAGCAATCCAGGCAGAACTTCTGGAGGCTGGTCACATGAAGAATTCCTCCTTCTCCATTCAAACACCGAACTGCAGCAATAGCTAGCCAAAATGGATTTAAAACAGTTGTTCTGCAGCAGCAATTACTGTAGTTGTTACAAGAAAGTTAGATGATCATAAATGGAAGATCAGTTTAGCAATTGAGAATCCTTGCTGCTACTCATTTCTCAGTATCGAGCCTTGAATGAATGGAATTAACTTGTATTTCTTTAGAAAACACAATTGAGGCAATATTCTACGTTTGGCACCAAGATGAAGAAAAACTCATTAGTAAAAAGAAAATCACCATTAGTTCTTTCCTATCAATTGCACAACAATTTATATTCAAGTTTTTCCTATCTCATTTGATGATTTGCATATAGGCTGGTTGGCCTATTTAAATAGTAATGGCAAGACCTGAAAAGTTCATTGTCTTATATGTAAGATTTTTTTAGAACTTCTGCCACCTCTTTGACCAGTGGGGAGCTCTGCCATATGATGTTAGTGGACCAAGGCTTTGCCCAGTGTTGCTAGCCCCTAACCCTGGAAATCTGCCGAAAAGCCAGTCCGATTTCCTGGCCAAAGTTGCGTTTGAGGTATCTGTGGATCTTGGTGTTGAACAGGAGAAAAAACCCCTCATGCTCGGATAGATTTTCCTGACTTTTGAAGAGCATCTTGTCTCCTTATCTGTCGCAGACTGTGCTGTAAACACTTCTTTAATGACTTCCAGAGCTCGTTTCCACAGGCACAACATTTGGCTATGCCATCTGATTACCACCGAAACAGAGGAAAACAGTCTTACACGGTCACTTTGTTGCCTGCGTTATACTCTGTTATCGTCCAGCCGGTGTTTACAGGATGCCACAGTTAACGCTGCCCAGATGCTCTATCTGGGAAACCTAGAAACCAGGCAGCACCGACCGCCAGTGTTTTCTGAATTCAACAGCCTTATCCGAGGTCTAGCCCGTTTGTGCAAGCCGAGGTCACCCCATGGCCTGGGTGTGCTGTCAGTTAGCCCTGACAAGAGATAGCACTGCTGAAGATGTTGAAGTTTGTGTTGTTTAGGCCACTTATGGCTTTTCAGCAAACATTTTAGAACAAAGTGATGTGGTTTCCCTGGCGGCTTGTTGACCTAAGAGCATTTTTTAACATAAGACTACTGCCTCTTCTCTAACTACAGGAACATTTTATGCAGTTGCTAGCAAAACACATGGATATTGCATGAGTTGCATGGTTTCTAGAAGATAGACTATAAATGGTATTTAGTCTGTATTTTCCTTTGGTCATTATTTTTGTGTTTGTGTGTACGTTTTTTCCATTTTATTATTTCACATACGTGCTAATGATTACTAAAATCAGTCATATCAGCTTTTAAGGATCAGCTGTCTTAGGATAGCTTGCTCTTAAGGAACACACAAAATAACATTTTCTTGTGACAGATTTTAGAGTACATATATCACATTTGCATAATGAAGAATTTTCAGCCATGCTGAGGGGATATTGGAAGTAAAAGATGCAGTCAGACTATGTTGTGTCATTATAAATTCATGCCAATGTTATTTTACTGAAAAGAGTTAATATTTTTCATAAAGTAAACACTTCAGAAATGGTCACATTCCACCAAATGAATATCTGGAGTGTAAAAAAATGTCAGTAATTTGTAGCACCTCCATTCATTTCCTACAGATCTTGTAAAAGGCACAGAAATCTCTGGCCTACTCAACTTTTAAAAATTATATATCTGTTACTTTGGTTTTTTTAATATGCATTTAAATTTCATTATCCCTTTTGTGAAACTTTTTTTTTAAAACAGTTTCTCTGGAGTTGTGTATTTCTATTTAAGAAAGGGGTTTTTGTTTGTTTGTTTCCTGAGGAATTAATATTTCGTATATTATTATATACAGGTCAAAATATTTCCTGTATATTTTGACCTTCTTAGACAAGAAACTTTTGTGTACAACACACAGATGACCCCATTACCTGAGATCCTACTATGCTTTTAAGCGTGTGAATAGACGTTTCTTCCTTTAAGGGCTGGAGGTAGGGTTCTTTTAACTGCTTCATATCCACATTCCAAAACCTATTTAAAAACCTGAGTCTAAAGTCCAGCTGACAATGAACTCTATTTTCAGCTAAAACCCCCTCCTCCCCTGCTTCGCCACACACTGTTTCTGCTGCTGGTCCACTTGTGATAAAGACCAAAACTGCTGTTTGGCTGACATGCAGAAGGAGTTGTTTATCAAAAGGAGGCTATTCTAGGAGGATATGCTCTTTAAACAGAACAATGGGGATTTTGAAGATAACCAAATCAGTACTACATAGGTGTTAGATCTGTTTTAAATTGTTTCTGTGTTGGAAAGTAGGAGGGGGCCCGGGTATTTGGCTTTGAATCCCTGGCTTGCAAGTGTGAAATGGCTAAATCCAAATTAGCTGCCAACTGTGCTTTGTACTGCAGCTCATGCATATCTATAGGGCATGAGCACAGCACCTGGGGAGCACAGCGCTGGGGGTGTGGGGAAAGGGGCGTCAGAAAATACAATTTCATTTTATGATTTAGCCGTACCTTGCCCTTCACCCAGGGCTTTTTAATCCATCCTTGGTGCTGCCTAGTTCAAACGGCAGTTCCTAAAAGCAGATCTACAGGCAGAGTCATCTTTTACTGGTTAGATCTTGTTATAGACACGTACCCATTCTACTGATATAAATTAATGGTTTCTGGACATGCAGAGAAGTATCAATAGCTGGTAAGTGGGAGGAAAAACCAAGGAGCCTCATGGGAAACTTAGTTCTGTACAGAAGATCAGCAGATGTATGTGATGTATTTTTGTTTGCTCGCCCCTTCTGCAGAGGAAAAATCTCACCAAGAATAAAGGTGACCTTCAAAGGCAAGGGAGAGGAACATTACACTTTCTGTCAAGCTCTTAGATGGCTGTTTCTCTTCTTTCTGAGCTATGACAATC
Source organism: Fulmarus glacialis (assembly GCF_000690835.1). Taxonomy (NCBI): domain Eukaryota; kingdom Metazoa; phylum Chordata; class Aves; order Procellariiformes; family Procellariidae; genus Fulmarus; species Fulmarus glacialis. The sequence continues at coordinate 13,755 of NW_009214851.1, forward strand.
CCTAATTTTCTCTAATGAAAGCTTTTCTTCAGGTATTTTCTCAGATATTTTTGTTATTTTGGAATAATACTCTAATACCTGTCACCAGGTCCCCTGTCTCACTTACTTGCAGTGGTCTTTTGTGGTACAGTGATCTCATTTAAAAATCTCTTTCCAAAACTAAAAAAGTGAATATTCCCTATAAATAAAGAAGTATCAACTTTTTTCTTCTTCCTTTCCCCCCCCCTGGCTAATAGCCAATACTTCTGCCTGTTTTCATATAATGCCTCTATACATGAAAAGGAGCAGAAAACTTTCTTCTTCTCTAGTGCTGATCATGTGCAAGTGATTTATTTAAGGCCACACAGTGAATTGCTTGCAGGAGCAGGATGATTCTCTCCACCAGTCATCTGGTTAAAGCTCAGCCTAAATATGCTTCGATATTTGCAGGTGGTTCAGGAGAACATCTGGAGGTGTCCACTGTTCCCGAAATGTCTGTTTTGATTGATTAGGGAAGGGGAGAGGTCATTTGTATTCAGCCGGTAGACTTCTCCTGGCCCCAAAATTCAGGAATAATCCCTATTTTCAGCTGTAATTTTCCTACCTCCTCCATTCTCCAATACAAATGCAAACTTAAATTCTTTTAAGTGTAGAAAGGGCACCTCGGTGACCCCTGCCTAACATCACTGACACAGTTTGACATCCTCACCTGAAGCCTGGATTTATTTTCTTAAAGATTCCCACTAAGTAAACCCCATGGGAAAACTAGCCCTTGACAGCTCTTGCTGTTTTGACCACCACCTTTTACAGCCAAGTGTGATGATGTGGAGACTAGGAGGGGCAGTCCTCTTGTTTGTGCTGTTTGTTTTTTATTCTGTCCTGAAGTGATGCATTTTCAGAAGCTGTATCACACAACCAGGAAGAAAAAGTGACTCCATGGTTATTCAGACAGATGTAGGGACGCACTTTACGCAGCAAGGTAAGCGGTGTAGGCTGATTATTGCAGGACGTTTTGCCAGAGGCAGCGCTGGCAAGAGTGACAAATGATGAACACTTTTCTGTGCTTGCTCGGAGTAATTGCGTGGCAAGGGGACACAAGCGTATCTCAGTCAACAGCGACAGCCCCGTAGTTTCCTGTGGTGGGCAGTCCTGGTGGAACTCCGTGCTGTGCTCTGCTGTTAAAAGTTTGCAGACTGCTTCATAGGTATGTTGCCTGGGATTTAACCAAAATAGATCTTATTAAACCAAAACGATCCTATTTAACTGAAATAGATTCCTAAAGAGGGATGGGGCTTTAATTAGTGTGTCTCAGTAGAGATTTAGGGGCCTATTGTTTGCCCTTATGTTTGAAAATGCTGCCCTTGACTTTTTTTTATCTTATCCAAGTCAAGAAACCATACTTCCATTTGTCTGTGTGTTTTTTGGCTTTGTTCTAATAATGCTTGACCTACCCATGTAGATTTAACTGACTGGGAATAAGGGTTGTGCCTAGTTATCACAGTAGCTCATATACATTGACAGAGGTGACGGAAAGCAGTTTTTACGATAATGCAAAGGGTAGAAACCCTACTTAAGAGGAAATACATTCCCATACTTCAAATACCAAACAATTTAGTGGAGGAAGCATTTATACCTCGCAGTGCTGCTGGAGTCCGGTGAGCACTTCTCTGTTTTGCGGGCACCCACATGCTGAAGTTTGCCAGTGTATGAGCTCAGCGCATTGATTGCTGCTGCTTGAACTCTGGACTTGCTTTGCTGATTGGTTGTTTGCTTCAACCACAGCGCTGGATGGAGCCTTTGGAGACTATCACAATGTAAATAAATACATGTGTGTTTGTTTCTAGCCTGTTTTTAAAAAAAAAAAAAAAGTGTATGTGTCAAAGAAGGGGGAAAAGCTGTTAAGGATTCATTTGCATGCCTTTGAGATGCAGGAGGTACAGGAAGCAATGGGTTTAGGGGAGGGCTAGCAAAATCATTCCATAGGGGTATAACAATAGGGAAACACAGAGAGTGGTTAGATGCTGTTAGATTAGATTAGTGCAGATTGATTTGGCAAGCGGTGTTTGTTTTGCTATTAATCATAGAGAAGTACTTAAAGCTTGCAGAAGAAGTCTTATTCCACAAATCAGCGTGAAGAATGGTTAGTTTGGTGGGTGGTTGTTTTTGGTTTTTTTGTTTTGTTTTGTTTTGTTTTGTTTTTGTATCATCCACAGGAAGATATTACAATTTCAAATTTTTTTTTTGAGGGTAAAAAGGCTAGACTAGAACTACAAAATGAAAAGTGGCAGTAAGGTAGTTCAGGTGTACTAAATTGCTGTGCTGCCATGATTGTCCCTAGATTTTTTGTTTGTCTTTTGCATTAGTGATATTTTTATTTGTGCTTTTGCCCTTGTTGTTATAATTTTAAATGTGGCAAAATATGCTGACTTGTACCAAGTTTTATGTTTCAGCAAGGGAGAGACTGCAAATAGAAAGAACAAATGAATTCACAGTTGGCTAGAGCTAGTTTTGTGTAGTTACTAGCTTACCTCATGGATTTCTCTGCCAGTTAGCTGTTTGAAAGTAAAATAGGAGGCATGGCATGGCCTGGCCTGAAACTGAGGGAAATGTTGGAGTTTCAGAGGGACAGCCTCTTCACACCATTGCCAAATCACCTCTCATTTTACTTTGCATTCATAGGCATAAAATAGGGCACAAGTCTTCAATACTTGTGGTTTACCCTTCAAAGGTTTTATTTGCTATAAACTTTTTCTCACTTTTTGTGAGGGAGAAACCTGGCGTAAGACATGGCCATGGAGCCATGAGACACAGAGTTTGACAAAACAGCCTGTGATGAAGCCTCCCCACCTCTCTAGTGTACCTACTGCCGCTCGCAGTGCTCCCCAGAAGAGCCTGGGTCAAAACAGCCACCCTGCAAGTAGGTAGTGATGTCGTAGCCAGTGGGAACCTTTTCCAGCAGTATGTTCCTGGATTAGACAATCTCTGTTCCACACCCTCGACTCTCTTCCCCTACTTCCATCTGGTACTGCACTTTTATGCTGCTTTTCTCCTGGTTTTACTACTTCCTCCTGTGAGGACTACACAGATACACAATTCCATCTCGTTTACAATTTCTCTTAATCCCTCTGTGAGGGAGGGCTTCTTCCGTTGCTTTGCTCCCTTGTAATGCAACTAAAGCCACTATCAGCCTCATCCAAAGGAGGGAGATGGTTTGTCATTGGAGCTTTTCCTGACCTCCAGCCCCCTCCTGTCAGGTACCTCTCTTTAACCTGCACCTTCAGTAGATAAACAGATAACAGGCTCCCTCATTTCTCAATGCAGGTCTTTCTTGCTGGAAAGGGACCTGTATGATCTTTGGGCAAATACATGTGTTTGCCACTATATTATTTTATTAGCATAGCCTTTTTCCGAGTTCCAAATGCTGGCCTATGTAGCTACATTCGGTGACTGTTCTGCTTCCTCTCTCTTGATTTCTAACCCAAATTGGAGCTATCTAAGTGCTACAAAAAAACGGTTTGTGGGCTAGTACTTTCTGGCTTAAGTTAAACTGTAGGATGGATTCGTATTTTTCAGCATTTCCTTTGACCCGCTTTGCTAAATTAGTTTCCAGTTTCCTTGAAAAAGAACGTCTTGTCTCCTTTCTGGTTTTGCTATTTCCTTTTGTTGGCTGAAATGTTTAATAAAAAAGTTGCAGCAGGCAAAAGCTATGGACAAAAGTGTAAGCGGAGGAAATTTCATTGGCTGAACAATACAGAAGGTCAGATTTGGTGACCTTCATTTTAAAATGTATTTTCAGACCTTCCTCGATTCTTAACTGAATACAATGGTCAAGATTTTTTATTTCTTTGCTTGATTGAACTACTTACATTAGGCAAGCTGAACATAAATCCTTTTCTTGTTCAGTTTTTACTTTCGTGATGCTTGTGATGATGTCATCGTATTTGCTCTTTGGTCATCCACAGAGTGTTTCATAGCAGACGCATTGCCTGGTAATAAACCAGTGGACTCTCTTTCTCTGTATTGATTTTTTGAGAGCAGAAGAAGGCAGCTTTCACATCTTCATTGTGCATTCTAAGTTATTTTAAGGAAGGAAGAAAGGAAAATGAGACGAATACGCTCCCTGCCCCTTCATAGTCATCTCTTAAACACGTGGTACCGCGCTTGGAAACAGTGAGTAATCCTTACCTTCGCAGCTCTGCCAGCCTGGGTGTTTCAGGTGAGAAATGAAGTGTTTTGCTGACACAGGGCCCTGCTTACTCCAGTGGGTTTCTCTTTGTGCCTTTTGAGATGCCAGAGAATCTAGTGCATAGGTCACGCAAAGGGAAATTAATTTGGTGCCATCTCGTTCCAGTTCCCGCTTATCCTTATCATGTGCCCGTGCCCTCCTCCGCGGGCTGGCAGAGGCTCTGCGGAGCGGCCCGTGACAGGAATAGCAGGGAGAGCTGCTTTGGGCTCGAGCGGGGCTGGCTCCCCGGCCTTTAGGGAGCTGGCTGGCTCCGCGCCTGCCCTTGCCACGTGTGCCTCAAGCCAGCGGTGTCACACCCGCTCCCCTCCTCTCTCGTACTCGCAGTGTTTCTGGATCATTTAAATGAGATAGTCCTGAAAACGTAGCATGGCAGTTTTAGAGGCTGACGTTGGGCAGGGTTTACATGTTAGACACCAGATCCTGCTCGTCTCTGTGCAGATATACCTGCTCTGAATTTATCTTAGCGGCAGGGAAGCGCTCAGAGTTACAAACGTGACCGAGAGGGAAAGGGTTTGCCTGTGTTGTTCTGCAGGGCAGCATGAGAGGGGTGCAGGAGGTGGTTGTGTCAGGGTTTGATGTCTTGAGGCTAGCTGGAGCTGTATCAGTGCAAACTGTACACAGGAGGCTAGAACAAGTGCGGTGAAAGCCACAACAGAAGATCCTCTCATCTCAGCGCGGTGCACCTATACTAGGACTTTGTGGTATCGCAGCTACGTAAGCATGGTTCGAGCGTTGTAAAACAAAACTCTTCCAGATATCGCAAATCATTCTCCTTTTGAAAGTTCTTCATTGTTTCAGTCTTCCCCCACCTCCCAGCCACAAACTCCTTAGCCTCACATTCTAGACTAAGCATAATAAATCCTGCCCTCATTTTTTAATCTTCTCTTGTTGCACACAATCCCCATGCTATGGAGACCGTGGCGCTCCCTTTGTATTACTTTCCTGCTTTCAAGGTATACCTACTGTTTAGCACTTTCCCCATTTACACCATTACTAAAAAACTGACATCTTTCTCTGTTTCGTGTGAATTTGACAGTATGAAATGTGTGCACCAGAAACTTAACAGTAACCACCTGCTGTTTTCTCTATAGTTACCAGTAAGCAAATCCACTATAAGTATTTGTATCTCCACTTTGGATGCCAAAGAGACATTGATAGCTTTTGAGCCAATCATCTGTTGGTCTGACATGAAAAATAACCTCACCGGAGTAGGAACCTTGTCCTTCTCTCGTCTTTCTACTGTTTGAGAATTCATGTTGTAGCTATGATAGTTTGGATATTGCAACATTGTCGGAGCCACATGGAAACTTGTCCTAGTCCTAAGTTTGGAAATAGCTTCATTTCACAGAGTTAGCAGCTATATCTATTTTTGAAAATGTTTAAAGTCTGCACATACCTGGATAAACTTTGGAGGACCTTTCTTAGCTCTTATTTTAGCAGTGTGTTTCAATGGTTATGCTAGTGACCTTTTTCATTACGAGAATTCATGTTAATTCATGGCAAGCCAGAACATTATTATAAACATCTTGCCTGTTCCGTTTTTTAGGGCTTTGAAATGTAATCAAAGGTGGATTTATCTGATACTAAGAGATGAAACAGTTACCAGCCTTAGGTTTCCTCCCTTTTATTTTTCTAGGAGGTTACTGCCAGAGTAAACTGAAATTGGAGGTGGTTTATGTTAATGCTGCAGCCTGTAGACTGCACTTGCTCCGGAGTTTATCCAGGAGGATCAGCTGATCCCGCTGCAGGATGCTGACCTCTGGCAGAGACACAGGACAGAGACAGCTGCTTCAGCTCTGCCAGCTAAACCTGCTTAAGGTGGTGAGTGGGAGTTGTTAATACCATTATTTGTTTAATTGTAGGGCTAATAGATTTTTTGTGTGTGTGCTTTATTACAATAAAATACATGAAATAGAAACAAAGGAAAAATTGAATGTGCTACTTGGGAGCTGGTTCCCAATTATTATTCCTTTTTATTAATGAGAGCCTAAAATGAAAAGTAACCAGAAGCATACTTGGCTTTAAACTTTCCAGTTGTATAAAAAGGCAGCCCATCCTGAAACATCTGGTGCCATGGGGGTGTACAGTGCTTTTAGGAATACGGGGTAAGGGTGAATTTTTAATTAGCTTTGTCTTCTTACTTTCCTCCAAATATAGGCAGGCACATCTTAGCTTTCTCAACTTTAGTACTTGAGAATAGGCAGCCAAGTGTGCTCTGGGAACTATTTGCTAGGGAAGTCTGTTAGAAAAATGGGAATCCAAAAGTTATTTCTATTTTAATAAAGAGAGGATAAAGTTTTTAATGATGGTAGCTTTATGGAAGTGCATCCCCTTCCCTTCCCCCCCACTCCATAATTCCCTTTATAAACAAAACAGAGATAAACCAAATACTTGCTTCACAAGCTACTGCAGGGATCACATTGACATTGTGTCCTGGCTTGTGAAGCGCTGCGTCCTTGTTTCAATATGCCCAAGCCCTGAAACTCCAAGGGAAAGACACGTGTGCTGCGTCTGCTACCTCCTATGCTCAAGCCCACTGCAAATCTGCAAGTAATGGTCCTCTCAGGAAAGAAGCTGAGGGCACTTGGCAGTGGAAAGTATCTTGCCCATACTGGAGATGGTGACAGAATTGGCAATGAGGAGGTGACTAGTCATTCTGCAAGGCCTGGTCTGGGGCCAGTTTTCATTTTCGTCTTGTTCTCTTTCTGTTTTTCTTTCTCTCTTGCTTTTGTTATTTATACCAATGAGCAAATGTTGCTTATTTTTAGCAGCCTTTCCATTTTGCTCAGGCGCTGATCCTAAGTAATGGAATGCCTGTGGCCCTCCCTAGGGCACCATCCCACCTCTAATAAGAGCAGACAAATGAAGGCTTTGGTGTAGGGAGTTATTGATTTGCTTCCAGGCAAGTAGGTGTGTGCGATACATGTAAAAGGTGCCCATGCATACCATATATTAGCACTCCAACATCTTAGCAAATGACCTTGCATGATCTGTCTTGGGCTGTCGGTGAGAAATTATTTCTTTATGTTGTGTAGTTCCATAAAGCAAGCAGCCTTACAACTTGCTTACTTTGGAGTATACAAAACCAACACTAAAAAAACCAAACACACCCAAATACACACACCCATTTCCACAAACAGAGCAAAAGCAAAGTCCTCCCTTGAGTGCAGTCAGTTTCAGTTATGGGAGGAGCAAAGTAAATGGATCAATTCATGGAAGCAGATGGAAGAGTTACGTAGATGGAGTACGAGATGCAAGTGCCATTGTTTTTCCTTTTCTCTTCTAGATCTTGTGTCACTGGGTTATTGCAGAGACGCTAACACAAGAGACAACAGAGTCCTGAGGGAAGCAATTATAGGAGGACTTCCACTGAAGTGTGGATGTCCAGCGAGCCCCTGTCTCACAGATTAGCAGCTGACCAGCAGCATCTTCCACCGAGTGTCCTAGCAGCTTTGTGTCTACTTTCCTACTTTAGGAGAGAAATGTATGACCTTAGATACCGCCCCTCTTCTAGACCCCTTTAGGCTGGAAATAAAATGTAAGGGAGGGTGTATCTAACCTGAGACCACAAAGTTTATCCTTTCTTGTCCTTACCCGAAGTTTATCCAAAAGAACTTCAGAACCAAACAGGAGTAGCTACATACTTAAACTGCAAGATAGGAGATGCAGACTTTTCTGTCTTGCCCATCCATGCCAGTCCTGCATCTCCCTGAGGTATGAGGGATTTGCTGGGAGAACAAGTGCCCTTGGTCACTGCTGCCTACTTTTCATCAACAGAGCTTCACTCCTAGACACTAACATTTGTATTGCTGTTGGTGAGGTGTTTTCTGGCTTATGCCTATTGCAGTTTTGGCTGGAAGGAAAGCAAGTGAGGAGGTTGTCCCACACCCTCAGTGTCACTGGGATCCCACCCAGCCTGCAGGCATAGCTGCGCAACTGCTTGGTTCTTTCAGTAGGGTCTGGCTTACTTTAAACACTTTCTATAGGTTTTTGCCTTCCTCATTTTCAGGCCTGACTCATTTTGATAGGATTAGGGAGTTACTACATGCATGCTTATGCTGGCAGAGGAAACTAGTTTGCTGCTGATGGAGGAAGACAGGAGGCTAGGGGGACATTACTCAGGTGCAGCCAGAACAGCTGATGGCCCAGTGCTTAATTTGCTAATGCCATGTCTACCCAAGCGTTCTCACTTTTGCCACTGCTAGGGAATTACCATGGATTGCAATTGAAAAGTATTGGAGACAAGAGGAGGAGAAGAAACCTTGGTTAGGAAACAAAGTTATGCTGCCTTTGAGAGGGAACCAAATACCTTTTCTATCATAGATCTTTGTAATCCTTCCACCTTTTCCCCTGCTCCAGTTGCTGCTGGTTTTATCCTTACCCTGGTGGATCTCTGTGATGAAGCAAGTCTTCTCTATGCCAAGTCCCTGTCTTATTACTATCATTCAAGATCCAGCTTTTATTAACTATCCTGAACCTGGAGGAGGGGGGGAAGGTAACTATTCTGAAGCTGCTCTTTTAAATTCAGCCCTATTTGTATACTATGATCTGCATGCCTCTCTGCCCCCAAATTACTAAAACTGCAGCACAGTTGTCCAAGGCTTATTTTTTAGTAAATGACTCTTGTAACTGGTATTCAGATTAACTACCATCTTAGTCTGAAACGCAGCAAGACATTTAACATGTGGGGGATATTACCCATCTCAAATAAATACAACACTGCGTCAGTAGATGTTTTCATATTTTCAGGTAAGCAGGCTGGTGTTGGGGAAAAAGGTTAGTCTATTAACACCTCTGCTCAAAGCAAGCCAACTTCCTTTCTACATGGAATAATTATTTTTGCCACATAAGCCCTGTAGTGCCTCTGCTATGTTTGCACTTGTAAGTCTCAAACATTGCAGTACAGATCACCCTTTATGAGTGGAATCTGAGGTCATGTGTCTGCATTTAAAATTCACTGTGCGCGGGCTATCATGCGCTGGCTTGTCATTTCTGTAGGTGTAGGGGCTATGGGCCCATATTTCAGGTGTGAAGAAAGCAGGGCCTTTTCTAGCGCTTAAAGCACCCATGTGTGCAACTCACAGCTATGAGTACCTTTGGCAGAGCTTTATAAATTCTGTTGATTCATAGCTGGCATCTCACCATCTGTATGGGCAGGATTACATATAAATATATATGTCCTGTACATAACAGGACCATTTAGAGCATCCCTACAGCATAAAAGCAAAGCGAACTTGGGCACAAAAGTCATTTATGTGGAAGACTTGCTGGGGAGAATATTGAAAGGCCTTTTGTCTGCCATAGGCCAGGGTTCACAAGTGATTTTAGGTGGCTGGCGATCCATGCTTCTGTTATACAGTTCCAGCAAGGATTAAGGATCTTTAGCCAAAGACAGTTCAGAAATAGGTGATGCTGGGAGAAGTGATTATAACCAGCAAGCCAAGGAAATGTCAGAGATAGGAGGCCTTCTATCCTAGATCATGAATCCTGGGGCTTTCATGGGTAAAAAGTTGCAGCTGGAGTTAGAGAGGGTGTAATGACACACAAATCTTCAGTTTAATCATCTTTTAAAGTCATGCCCAGGGTTGGCTTACAGAAGATGAAAAAAGCTAATGAACCCTGAGGAGGACTGATCTGCAGCTGTCCTCAACAGCTTTCTTGAAGGAGGTCTTTTTTCATTGCATATATAACTGCTGCATGTTGCTGTTTCGAGCAGCTGTGTCTTGGCTACTCCAATACACTCATTGCTGGAACTATCTCTTAAAACTCTGGCTAGCACCTGAAAAAATATTATTATTTAAGATGGCATTAACGTCCAGGTTCCAGCCACAATTTTGTGCTGGGCACAAAATAGTTGAAATATGAGAGGCTGTCCGTGCCCTAGAAAACTTATTTTCTATCTGCAGGCACTTAACTTTGAAAGAGGAAATGGGTAAAGGTGATCTAGTATTTTTCATCCAATATGAGCTGGCTAGACCAGTCAGTGAGATTCTTAACAGGTGTGAGATTGAAGTAAGATTGGAGCAATATGGCAGAACTGCAGAAAATGTGATTAAAAAAAAAAAAAAAAGTTGTGTCAATCCACGCTCAGTAGCAGGGCTAGGAGAAGGACCTCAGGAATGAAGGGTAAGACTGAATTTCAGCTTCTCGTACTATCTTTGCCACCAAATTCTTGTGTACCTATATACAAAAACTTTCACTGCTGTGCTAGATCCAGAATTTATACGTTGTGCTGCTGTATGTCAGAATCTGTTAATCTTGCACCAATAGCACAATTCACAAGGAGTGTGCCCAAGTGCACTAGAGTGACTGTAACTATGCTGGTGCAAGAAGTCCCCCTATAAGGTGAATTCTTAGTCATGCAGATATGAATTTGTAGAAGCAAATTGACATGACAACCTGAAGGGGAAAAAAGAACAAAGGAGAATATATTGATGCAGTATGTCCAGCGGCACAGCACTGCAAAAAGCAAATGGCTGTGCTGCAAAGAGGAAGGCAATCCCCTAACTTCTGAAACGTAAAAAAAAAAAAACCAGTCTGAAAGGCGTCTGTCTTTGCTCAGTGGATTTTTTTTCTTTTCTTCTATTTTCTTTTTTTTTTCCCCAGCATATTTCCAGCTTTTTAAAATCAGGAATGTTTACTGTGGGGAAACTATTAATGAAGCCCAGCGGAATGGTGATAGGAGGGGTAAGTGCATGTAAATTCCGGAGTTGAAGGGGTACATTCATGAGGAAAAAAGGTGCATTACCAACATCTGTTAACTAAAATACGATAACTAGCTGGAGGTAACAGTTTAAGGCTGTCCTCTGTGCTAACAGGCCCAGGTAGGGAAACTGGGAGAGCCCTAGGGTGAAAACTGCAAGCTGTCTGAACGCAATGTTCAATATTATGGCCATGTTTTTAAATTACTGCAAGAAAGGTGCCTTTTTGTCCCAGCAAGGATGAAGCATTAAATTAGATGTTTTGCAAATGTTTAAATATATGTTTTTGTTAATATGTTATTGGCTAGTTAATATTTTGAATAAAATTAATCATTGTGAAAGCTTTAAAAATTAACTCTTTGCAACTGATCATTTCATCATAACTAAAAGCAGTGAAGGAAACCTGAAACGTTCAGTAGTTTCAGCAGTAAAACTGAGAATCTTATGAAATTCTCTAATGTTTCTGATGTAAGAACAGGGGCAGGGAATTTATTTTAAGGAACTGCTTTTGGAAAAATATCCCTGCTAGTAATTTCTTTTTTATTCATGGAATACCCAAAAGAGGGGAAAACTTTGGGAAGAAAAAGAAAATAGAATTGCAACTCACTGCTAAAGGCGTTAATACAATGCTAACGAACCATAGCCTTTCCACCATGTAGCTGGCAACATTACCACCCATCTGCGGTGAGTGGGACGTGCAAGCAGAAGTCAGGGCTGAAAACCCTCCACCTGTTTTCGGAAAGTAAGTGCGCACACACTGAAGTTACTCAGCGTATTCGTTCTGTCTTTGGCGGTCTGGGTGATGTTGTTACTACTACTTTTCTGCTGTCTCATATCTCCCACCGCCATGTGCCAGCTGATAGGGGAGCTGTGACATACCACACCCCCGTGGCCGGGAAGGGGGTCACATGGACTGGTCTCATCCAGAGCACTTTAAAGAAACTGATAAGCTCTATCTCGTTTAACTTGGCCTTTGGAAGACGCTTGTGGAAATTTCTGCAAAGGAGGTGACATCAGTTGTTGTCACAGCTGCTGTGTAAGTCTGCAAGACTGCGTCTGTTCAGTATCTGGCCAGGGTGTGTATGTATGTGCAAGTAGATATTGTTAATAGATTGCATTTAAATCAAAAAACAGTTCATATCAAGTAGGTGAGGAGGTTCGATCGCCCAGAATATGTGCATTATCGGCGAGACTTGAGGCAATGATGGAGTACATAAACTTAATAAAGCAGAAAGACGACCAACTTTGGAGGGCCGATGTTACATTTGAAACAAATCTTCTCCCCGGGGGAATTCCAAGTGTTAGCATGTGGGACATACTCCAGCTGCTAGCTGCTCAGACTTAAAATAAACCAGGCAAAATCCCATATTCAGGCTCTACCAACTGAGGCAGTCTGCTAGTGCAAACCTTTCATCTCCCTTTTTCTTCCAGTTGGGTCAGAATGACAACAAATATTTTTGAAAGAGCATTTAAACCTTAGTATTTAGCACAGCTTTCCTTGTGCTTCCCTAAAGTGATGTGTTTCTCAACATAGTTATAAATTTAGCAAAGAATCTGGTTTGTTGAACAGGTTGAAACACTGTCCCAGGAAGGCTGGAATTAAAAAAGGATTAGAAGGAATATTTCTACCTTGTGTGACAGTGACATTACTACCAATACTACTGCTTTTTAATCTAGGTATTTCTGAAATCACAGCATGACTTCACTAACAGAGGACTATTCTCCTTATTAAGTTGAACTGGGGCGACCCTTTTTCTTAAAGAGAAACACATGTGACTTTAGGGTGGTTTGCTTTTTGTTGTTTGTTTTTTTTTTTTTCCTTAACATGTTGAGGAAATAATTTAATGTGTCTGTGGAAGACACCATAGCAGAGTTTCAGGAAAAAAATGGCTGGGAGATGCATGGTTGTTTGACAACTAGAATACGAATAACTTTGAGGAGGTCTGAAGATAGACTACAGTTCTGTTTGCTTTGTCTTGTGGTTTGAGATTGACTTCAGGTTTCTGGGTTTTGTGTTTTTTTTTTTCAATTTTATTTTAATAACCCTCTGACTATAATTTATTCTAAGGTACTGAGATGCTTGGGAGGGGTGGGAAACAAGCAACTTAATGCAATCTATGCAAATAATGTCTAATTTTTTTTTTTAGCATTATCCTATATGAAACTTCATTCATCAAGACTACTCAGTTTTTCTGTGATAAAACCTGTTGAGCAATGTAGTACACAACGTTTAGGAATTTAATACTCTTATTACTGTCAAAGCACAGATATCAAGCTATACCAGCCAGCTTGAAAAGTGTACAAGTGACTGACACAACCTACCTTCCTGCTTCTTCTCTTCTTCCTTTAGACACAGACATACAAATTCTTGTTCAAACCAACAAGATTATCCAGAATATATTTACAAGGGTGAACTCTGCCAGGCGATGGTTAATCACATACAGTGCTAGGGATATCTCTTGAAGGTATCCTGAACGCTCTGACAAAAGTATTTGTCACTCAAACTATTTATAATTCTAGGAGTTTGGAGGGCAGACAGATGTTTATTTTTTATATGAAATGGCAGCCCTTCCTTTGTACAAAAGAAACAGACTATGTCTGTGTGGACACATCAGGCAGATCTGGAGTGTGCTGTTTTTGGAAAATGCCATGTTTGCACCCCGGACGCACTGCCGCTCACCCGATTAGCCTTTCTGTCTCACAGATGACTTTGTAGCTCCGTGGCAGTCAGCCCCTTTTCTGCTGGACCTCTCATTTCTGTGGACTGTTGGAAGAGGTCAGTGCAGGGTAACTCAAGAAATGTGAAGCTGTTGTCCACGTAGCACCTCCATTAGAAAATTTTTAAGGGCTTCCAAATTGAATAAAATTATAAGCCTCAGCTCTAGCATTAACCACAACCACAATTTTATCTTTTTTTTTTTTTTTTTTTTTTGGATGGTGTGCAAAACTATACTAAGGCCAGTCAGCCTTTGAGAAATAAGACTGATAACCATCACGGTTTTTTTTCTTATTTTCCACCACCTCAAGCAATTAGTTTTGAGGACTTTTTGATAAAGTTTACATGCAGGTCATCCTTCCCTCCTATTCTTTGTTACGTATCTTGAATTATTCTTAACTTTGTGTTTCTGTGAATCGTGGGCAATGTATAGACACAACTCCTTCAGCAGGCATGCGAGGAATGTTATGAGGGTAGCAAGCTTCCCGTTTCCCTGGTCACTCAGAAGATTTATGTGCCAGTATAATGGGAATAAATGATGAGCTGTTTTTCATTGACAGAGACCGTATGGGTCTGTCTATGCACAAGAGGTTTTGGAAGTTGATAACCTTTGTGCGTCAGGTTTTGTTTTGAGTAGATAGAAGAGGAGAAAATAGTTATTGGTAGACGTAAAACTGGACAGACAAACTGAAGGGTATTAGCCAAGCACTGGCAGTAAAGCTGAAAATCTGAGCTATTTATACAGTTGGAAACAGAGTTGGGGTATTTTCATTATTTTGGCACACAGTATCGGCTTTTATAGAGTCAGGAGATGCTCCTGCCTAGAATTTAAGTCTCTTCTATTTCTTAGGTCTCTGTAAGATGATGTGATGTATCGCAGCTTTGGTCTGTCCACTGGCCAAGTATAAATGGAGGGGCAGATTTTGAACTCTGAAACTGAGAAGTCTCTAGGTCACTCTAAACTTGCCTGGAGACAAGGCATGTTAAAGTATTTTTTTGCCGTTCAAGAGCAAGATAAAATGTCCATAGACAGAACCACTATTACTACTATATAAGTTATTCACTTCAACACCTTTCTCATATCATATCAAGTTAATGACTATTTTGTGCGTCTGGTATACATCCAGAACCCCTGTTGTAAAGTCAAGGTTGCGTGAGATATCCCAGTTTGCATTAGTAAATGCTATAGCGCACTATATTATTTTGACAAGTAGTATAAAGCTACGTAAACAGAAACCATACTTTTAAGATTTTTTTCTTTTTTTCCTAAAGGGTATGAAGTAAAGATTAAATACTGAACTTTGATTTTCAGATCTATTACACCCCCCCATATCCTAAATAATAAATTCTTGGGAACCTAAAAGATAAGAGCATGAATTTTTTTGCTTTTATACACCTAAAATGTAGCCGTCTTTAATAGAAGCCTAAGTATTATGTCTCCTGGAACCACGTTAATTCTCTGGTATTTATCATTTCATAATATCCACTTTCTTAAAAATTTTGGTTGTCTCAAATGTTCCAGCAGCTCCACGTTATAAGCTTTTGAGGCTGATTTAAAATTTCACTGTGCCTTTTTGCAGTGTGATAGAGAACTCAAGCCGGGACTTAAGGGCTTAGGTCCTATTCAGAAGTTATCCATGTGCAAAAACATTTTTCTGAAACATATGGGAAAGAACTGGGTGCTCTTATGCACGCACCTGGAAGATAATTGGAAATCACGGTGATCTGTTTTTCAAAAACAAGAACCATAAAAAAACTCCCCTGGAATGACAAGAAGCATGCACATTTTCTTTTTGAAAGGCATTAACTTAGTGTTTTTATGTGTACGTACGATATGGTGGTTGGAATGGCATTTGGAAGCGCTCCTTAACAATAGTCTCATCACTGTCCTCGTATCTGTGCTGGCTGTAGTGGAGACAGACCGTTATTTACCCCAGCGTCGTTGTATAGCAACCCGTGGAAGTTAGAAGCATAACTGCGTACGTTGCTTAGCATTGGCAGCCAAGGCAGATAGCGGCAGCACTGGGGAGAGTCTTATGTGTGCTGTGCAAAGCGACGGACAGTGATGCTTGTTGAGCCGGGGGTCTGAGGGAGAGAGGAGGCAGAAGGACAAGCCAGAAGAGCCCCGTTCTCCCGCGTGGTGCAACCAGGGGAGAAGGAAGGGGACAAAACTGCTCTCTCGGGAGCTCCATCTTTCCTAGGTGTGGGCCTGTGCCTAAATGATTTCATTCAGCCCTGAACTTGTAATGGAAAATCTTGCATGATTACAACTTAATATACCGCAGTCTGTATTTACGGCTGAGTTGGCTTGAGTTAACAGTACCTTTGGAGATACACTGCTTGCAAAACATGCACCACTAGCCAAAGCATGCCTTTTATCAAGATGGGTTAGGAATATCCAGTGCTTCCCTACAGGCATGTCACTACCTGTAGCTGAATTTAATAACACGTATATTACTAGATTATTGTAGTGCGGTTTATACTGGCTTTTTTCTTCATTCTTTTGAATCTATTTATTTACTTCATTTTCCTACCATCAAGAAAAAAACCCCTATGAATACTTGCAAAAGCAGGGTCAGATGGTGAGACTGGATTGAAAGAAGATATTTAGGTTCTTAGGATGATGCTCGAAAGAGCCCGTGGGCTCAGCTATGCTACACAGCCAAGTACACTGTAGAGGTCCTTGAGCTAATGCCACGATTGGAAGCTCTGTTAGTGTTGTTGTGTTCTCCCTGGGCTAATTAACAGGGGTGCCTCTCAGCATACCTAATTAGCTCCATTCCTGCAGCATCCTCAGGGGCAGGACTAATTAGCGTGGGTGCTTTGCTATACAGACACAGCTATATTGCCTCTGGGATCTCAGCTAGCATCCGTGCATGGCATTGCAATGTACCATGTAGACAAGCCAGTTTCCTCAAAGCTACCTCAGGATCTCTAACAGCCTTTTGCTGTGTAGACTTGCCCGGTGCGTTAATGAGACCCCAAAAGCTTATGCAGGGAGAAGGATAGCAACTCGGGATGTGGGCCAGAGGGTAACATTTTGGGAGACAGATGTTTTAGGGTGAGTCCCAGATTCATTTGCATTTATTTTACCTCTGCATCTACTTGTTACCTTTGGATTAAAGACAGTATTAAAAGTAAGCACCAGCTATGGTGAGGCAAAAAGATAGGCCTATATTGAGGTGTATGAAGTCTGAACCTTGCTACCTTGCAGCTTGCTGGTTTCTGCTTTTAGATTCCCAGCTAAACTTATAGCTACTAAAAGATGGTAATGAACTAATGAACTGAAGCATTTTAAAAGCATATTTCCCCATTGCTGTGGTCAAATAATAGTGGCAACAAAGTATCCTTTATGGTTTTACAGACCCTGCTCTCTCTGATCTTGAAGTGCTTTGCAAGCATGAGTAAGCACAGCTTCACATGAGCCCTGTGATGAGGCAATACAACGATTCCCATAGTACGAGTAGTAAATCTGAGATGCAAAGACCAGCCAAAAGTAACTTACATTTATGAGAAAAAACCTGTCCTCTCTGGTTTAACCTATTCTTTCACTGTGCTCCTTAGAATTTTCTTGTACCGACGTTTTTCTTATCAGCACTATTTTAACTCACTGATATCAGGTGATTGCAGATTCAGTTTAGCTGAGCTGACCTGAAAATGTTGCATTGCACTATACAAGAGCTGCAGAAAGGTGGCTTATTATCCACAAAGGGGCTGTACACTGCAGAGAGCTGATAAACAAAAGATCCACTGTTTCTGTCTTCTGCTTACAGTATCAGTAGCAACAAGCTGCACTGATACCTTCCCTGATAGCTCAGAGCCTTGCACAGAAAAACAGTGCCATTTGTGGTTGCAAATTCCAGCTTCTGCATGGAGTCCTCAGGGGCTCAGCACGTCCCAGGAGCTCAGTGGGAAACTCTTCTTGACAAGTGGAAAACATCTGTCAGAGACGGCCTAACACACCTCTTAATCTTGCTTCTCTTTATTCTCATTATTCTAGCAACCCCAAAGATACATAACATACAGCTATCCAATTTTCTCTCCTTCCCACAAGGAAAGCCTGTGGCTACACCTGCATCATATCTGAACTGATCTTGGGAGTGGTCTGAAGCCTGCAGTGCTCATCACGTCTTTGCTGCACGGAGTTCAGGTTGCCTATGAGTTCTGCCTCCTCTGGCAAACAACGGTGATGCCCATTTATGAAAGACCCTTTCTTTACTGGGAAGACAGATGGGATACATGGAAGTGACCTGGTCAGGCAAGGGGAGGTGGCTGCTAGAGTCCCTCTGCAGCCATGTATGCCCTTCAGTGCCTTGATGTGCATAGATCAGCCCAGAATGCATACCAGCATGTAAAAAATCTAGACAGTCCCTAACTATGTCCTTAAGTTCTGCCTGAAGGATGAACATTACCTAAAATAGAGAGCCCAGGTAGCCTCTGCTTCTCTCACTTCCAACAGGGAGAAGTACCGTGAGCGATGTTGAGCCTTTGCAGCATTTCTCTAGCGATGCAGGCAGGAGAGGAGTCTCTTGCAGCCAAATCACCCCATGGCTGGTTCCACATCCACCTGCCAAAAGCAGCAACCTACCAAACCCTGCTGTGGTGCGAAAGGGGCCCATCTTCCCTACCTTACTGCTTTGATCAGTTGTAGTTAGGCACAGCAGGTGAGCTTTCAAACAAGAGGTGACCAAGACCTTCTAGTAGAGCTCTTTACAATACCCTTTTCGTGGAAATGACTTCTGGTTTTAGCAGATGATCATGTGCAGTCAGAAAACAGCATTGTCTACATGTATGGATCCCCCTTCACTGAAATCCTGGAAACATTCTTGCTCGAACTATGTGCAAAAGAAATCTGGGATTAAAAAAAGGCCTTATGAGCAAAGAGGAACAAGAGACAATAAGAGATGTGTGTCTCAGCAAGACTGCCACAGAGAAGCCTCAACATGTGTGCACGGTGAAAAAGCATAACAGGATGACTTCAGCATTGGCTTGCGATGGGCAAGGGAGGGCCCTTTTCATCACAGTCTGGCAGAGAAAGGTATAGCTTCAGAAAAGGGAGGAAGTACAGATCCTTACTTCAGAAATGTAAATCCTTTTTTAATAAGTGACTGGAACTGTAGGAGTTCCTAAAGAAAGGCAGCTTTCCTCATCCGCGTATCTTTACCTCTTTCCCCGCCTGATGGAATGCTGCTTTCACTTTCCTGCTTTGCTCAATCTCTTGTGCGTTTTGGGGAGAGAGTGAGTGAGCAATGTTGCCTTACACAAAGAGGTCTCCAAAAGGTCAAAAATCAACACCAAGACCTGCATCAGAAATAGCTGGAAGCCAGGGCAGTTGCAGAGTTCCCAGTGGCCGCATGATCCCAGTCTGAGACATCAGCAGGGTAGGGCTACAGCTTTTAAAGGAAAAGGCACCCACATTCTTACTGAAGGTGATTTTTCTTTTTTTTCCTGAGGCTTAGGTTCCAGTAACAGATTCATCTTGCCTATCTTGAGCAATGCATCTAGTCACTTAAGCCCTGTTTATAGTCAGTGAGGCTAAATAAGCATGTCCAGAGGGCAATTCATCCCACCTGTGTTAATTTGGGGAGATGGGGGTGGTGATGGTGGAAGTAAGTGCCCCTGGGAAGGGCCTGCCTACTCCGACTGACCACACAGGGAGGCCAGGCAACTTTCTGGGGCTTTTTTTTGTCCATGGCAAAAGCCTGAGTAATGCAGTGCTGCCTATGTTTTTGATTTGGCTGAAGCGGGGAAGTACTGGAAAATATATGAAAGAAGCTGTTACCTTGCTGTGCTCAGGCTGAAGCCCTGAACATTAACCAGGCATCACAAAAGTGTAAGTAAGGGTCCACACCTTTGAATAAAGGATGCAGATAAGAAAAACAACCGTAATTTAAATATGCTTGTACTTGAACAATTGCTAGCAGGATCTGGACACAAGACATGAAGTCAGTATTTGCATGCTGGTTTTGGTCTGTTACTGTTGAAGTTGTGATCAGGTTTAGAAGTTATAATAATTTACAGATAATATGATACCCTTGAAAATGATTTTGCAGCACAGATAAAACATAATGAATCACCTAGTGCCATAAAGCAAAATTTTCCACTCCCCTCCTTATGTTTTATTCTGGTATCTGCAATCCACCAGTTTAAACAAAACAAGTGGTTTTTGATTTACTTTGTGCAACAAAAGTCAAGGCTGATTTTCATAGAAATATTTAATTTTAGTATTGAGATAAGAGTGACCAACCCAGATTCTGACAGACAATTTTATCAGTGCAGTCTAACGTATAACTCTTGTTGCAACGACACTTGCCCTGAATAAAAAGCAGGTATGCTAGCAGAGACGAGAGATTTCCCAGGCTAATGCATCCCAGATGATTCCAGTCTGGGCATATTGCATATCTGTGCAATCTGAGTGAGGCTGGCAACTGCGTCTTGCTCTCCACTGCTAGGTCTCTGCTTCTTTTGTTGGAGCCAGCAGCCAGCTGAGGTGCTCAGCACCCAGCAAGGCTGAGTCTGCTGGGCTCCAGGACGGTGCAGAATTCTGCTGAGAACAAAAAGACTCAAGAGAACAACTCGATTCTGTGCTTTTCCATCAGTGGATTGCTCTGCTGATTTTAGCAAAACTGTCCTCGACCTGTGTGTGTGGGAGGGCGGACAGTTCCTCTTTAAATGACCTTCCTTTGTGTAAAGCCAAATCTAAAGCAGTGATTTCTCTTTACCTTCCCTCTTTTCAAATTTCTGGAGCCTTACTGAGGAAAAAAGAGATACTTAAAGAGATACTTAAAGAGATACTTAAAGAAATACTTAAAGAAAGTTTATGTGAAGGAGCAAATTTAAATAGGAAGCAAGTTAGCAGAAAGTTTCTGCTGAAACTTGAAACTATACTGAAACATTAGGTCTAATGTCCCAGAGCTGTTTCCCTGCCATTCTCTTCATGGCCTGATTTATGAATTTACATATGCCTAACAGGTATAACCCTGGCCTGGGATGTATATTTTGGTTCAGGCTGCAAATCTTTCCTGTGCCCTGTCCCTGTTTCTCCCACTCCCCATGGCAGCAGAAAAATTAGGACATGTTTGTAAAGGTTCTGTTTTCTTCCTTGGCCCATCATGCTGGCTGGGTGACTCATAAGCCAAACATTGATAATATCAGCTGGCAGTTATTTAAACCTGAGGTTTCAGGTTAAGGAGTAACAATGAATGTAAATCTAGCTGGTGAGAGACTGTAATGCACGCTCGTGTGTTAGAGCTTGAAAATTTTTAAGGATTGTAACCACAAAGCCCTATAGCACAAAATTATAAGATGCTATACAGGGAGTCCATTCTAGGGTGTCTGTCTGTTTTGATGATGTGGAGGTGCAGCTGCTTCTCAGGTACCCCCCAAAAAACTGCAACTTGTCCCTAGGCTTGACAGAGAGGACACCTATCATTCTCCACGCAAACACCACTTGTTAATAACAGGATTGCTGGTCACTTGTGACTGCCTGGTGAAAGAGGAAGGTATTGTATGGTAGTTTAAAAACACATGAGTGTTGAGTGGTAATTAGTTAAGCTGTGCCTGGGAATGTTCCCATGTGCTGGGATGTGGTCCGTCTCTGCCTGTGACCCATTAGAGCATTCCCTGGAGATAGGGCATCCCGGAGATCATCCCAATAGGCAGGTTGCACCCAGCCACCCACTTCCACAGGCTAAGAGAAGTTCCTAATGCAGACATGGGCCATTTGCAGGAGACTTGACCACAGTTCTCAGAAATGTCCACAGACATGGTCTCATTCTTTCAAAACAGCAGTATCAACTCTGATGTTGTCAGAAATGTTTCAGTTTAGAAAATGTCCTGCTTATTCTGTTAGGGGGAAAAATGGCCACTTACCTCCCCCCTTATTTTTTCGCTGTGGATGGACAGGTGGCTTGAGATTTTCTGGCACCTCACTCTTTTCCATAGCTTCTTTCCTGTACTGCTGAAAGAACTGCATTGCTGCTGCTGATTTATCTCTTTGTGGTGTTGCTGGTAATAACTGATACAGACTCCTGGGTGAGAAAGCTCTCACTGAGCCCTAGGCTGAAGCAGTGAAACACCAGCAAATATACAAAGTAAACCAGCAGCAGACAGGAACCTTCTTAATTTTTGTCTTTTCCTATAGTGGCGACAGGAAATGGAAGAGCCTCTGGGATACATATATTCTCACTCTTTCTCTTCTTACCTTTAGGGCAAAGTCTGTGTTTCTGTTTCCAACAGTTGTCCACCCCCCACCCCTTCCTTGCCCCCAGGAGTTTACATATGCATTTTTTTTTCTAGAGAAACCTGAGAGATTATAGCCTAGATTTTATTAATATAGGTAGTAAGACTGCTTAGTTTAAATACTGAAATACTTTTCTTTGACATTTACTTTCTAGAGTGTGGTTTTTTACCCTAGAAAATCAATCCATAATACTGGATTAATAATGTTACTGTGGGCAAGAAAAAAGAAGAGACTTCATATGAAGTGAGATTCTGCTTAGACAGTCTGGTAGGTGTGTTAATGATAGATGGATGACTGCATTCATGTCAACCTCTTATAATGATTTTTGACTAATTTGGGGGGGGGCAAAAAAGGGATTGGGGATTTTTTTTTTTTTTTTTTAGTTTTGGAAATTCTAGTCGGAAGTGTGGGATGACATTGAGAGGAATGGCTCAGTCTTCTACCTGTAGACCTTCTCCTGGGTTTGTGATTTGTTGGCCTATATCACTTTACGGAACTTATTTCATTGTGTTAGTGATATTGCACTGAGTTGTATATTCATTCAGGAAGAGAGAGACTTTGATCACATCAACATGTATTACCTTTAGGCTTAGTCTTTACTGGGGATATTAAATTAAACTACTTAAAATCCTGGAAACATTTGTGAACAGGCATATAAACACATTAAAACATCCTAGAACAATTTACAAATAGTTTGATTACTGTTTAGAGTAGCTTACCTTTAGCACATTTAATAGCCAATTCAACGTTTGAAACCAAGGTAGTTAAGTGCCAAACTGGACACAGGAATTAATTTCAATCACCTAAACTGCCATTATGTCCTTACAGTTCATCAGAGGCCTCATGAAAGATTCATAGTTGCCAGGAATAGGAAATTCTTAGAAAAAGCTGCAGATGAATATTGGAAATTGTAGGACAAAATTTAAACTTCAGCATGTCTTGTTTACACAAGTCCAGTTCAGCTGATTCAATTACAAACCGTTCGTTCGTGTTTTGTAAGCATGAACCAACTGAGATATGAAAGTAGAGTTATTTTTCTGAAACCCCATTACACTGTACCTCACAGGTGTGCCTTTTTATCTTCCAGTGTG
The DNA here is from genome assembly GCF_000690835.1 of Fulmarus glacialis. Lineage (NCBI taxonomy): Eukaryota > Metazoa > Chordata > Aves > Procellariiformes > Procellariidae > Fulmarus > Fulmarus glacialis. The sequence continues at coordinate 36,730 of NW_009214851.1, forward strand.
GTTTTGGACAACCATAAATAGAAACCATGCAGACCTCCATCTCTAGTTGCTAGTTGTAACCTAGCAAAGTCTGTAAAGTGGTGCAGAATCCTGTGTGCAGCTGGATCTCTTGAATTCCTCCATGTTACCTACTTTATATTATGTATTCACAACATTTTCAGGTGTTTGTCCAGAAACTGATCCTACTAGTGTCGCCTTGCAGAAAAAAAAGCCACCACACTTGAAAGCAGACAAAGTATCTCATGAAAGTTCACTGCACCTCCTTTGAAAACAAAATGCTTTGGCTGTTTTTAAAACTTGTGAGGAAAACCCCTTTCCAAGAACTTCATAAAACTTCGCAGTCCTCAGTCTGCATAATGGTAGATAGAAGGGGGAAATGCTTTAACGACCCGGAGGTCATCAAAGTTACTTATCCAAATAAAGATCAATTGGCTGAGTTGTTACATGGAATAAGTGATAAGAATAAGGTGTTCCACCCAGGTGCTGTGAACAAGTTAAATTATGCCGCCTTCCCCCTGCAGCATCAAATAGTTATGCTGTAACCGTTGCTTCCTCTTCCAAAGTGTTTTGTTCTGGTTTTATGCACTGTGCAATTGCTAGGGCATTCTGTCTCAGCGGTGGGAAGGGAATTTTTTGTATAACCCATGTTTACTTCATAGGAGTTAAGGTTGTGTACAAGGTTAGTTACAGTCTCTTCTGTGAGACAGTGGCAGGAGCATAAGGTATCAGTAGTGTATTCATACTGGATTTTAGTGATGCTGTGTAAATGTGTCCAGGTGAGAAAAAGATTCCTCCAAACTGGGAGACACTTTTTCCCAAGATTTGTAAAAATACAGTAATAGTTTTCTATTCATGTACAGCCTAGCATTCAAAAGAGGAGGAGGAGGAGGAATCAAGATATTGTGAGAGAGTTCGGTGGTTATGTTTGGCTTGACAGATACTACGTGTCCTTGTAAGCCTAATTTCTAAACCAAAGGAAACTGCAGACATTCGGATAAACAACTGATGATATCTAAAGTTTCATTAATCTTGCTCATTAATCTCTGTTTCTGTGCCTCTGTTGCAACTACCTTTGCATGCTCTTCTAAAACATGTCTCCTTTTCAAAAGCTCCTTCTAACAGAAATGCCCTGAAGAAGTGAGTCGGTTAAATATCTACCAAAACACCCCTAAATACCCACTATCTCATGGTGTATAAATACTGTTGCTCAATGTCCATGCAATGTTACTGATGATAACTTGCTTTATTTCATTATTTCAAACCTTTTTCTTGGCCTTTTATTGCAATTCCTTGGGAATCAGATTATGAAACCTTCCTAGCAAGCTCCTCATGCGAGTTCCCGGTGCAATCAGTAATGAATGGTGATGATATCTTAAGCAAAGCTTTCAAATTCTTTAGTGTTTTCTGATCATATTTAGTACTAAATTTTTCAGTTGATTTTTACTGCAAGTAAGACACTCTCATTTCTTGCATTTATGACTACATGTCAGGAATCACACAGAGTTTGGATCTGTTCACTAGCAAATAATATTGCCGCAAGGACTGTTCTTTTTCATTATTCCAGTTCTTGGACGGGAAGAGTATTTCTGTGTGGCTTTGAGCCTCTTAAGTTTTCTTCATTGAAGGCCACTCCTGGAAAGCTTTCTGTTTGTTCTCCTACCCTGGCTAGTGGGGATGCTAAAACAAGGGTGCAGCTGTTCATATATTTAAATGGACAAAAAAATTTCATTTTGAATAAAGCTAAATCCCTTTAAAGACTGCTTCTTCTCTGCTGAGCCAATGTGTTACGTGAGCAGTAGGCTTTCCCCAGAAATGGTTAGGACTTCCAAGATAATGGTAGGGCTATTGTGGTAGTGAGGAACCAGAGTCATAGCAGCCTCTAGGTAGGCTCTTGCTGGCCCCAGTGGGACCAGCTCCTTTTTCTGCTCATGGGGGGTTGCGGGATGAGAAGGAGAAGGAAAGGGCATGGGATCGAGGAGAAAACAGGAGGAGTCAAGTAGCACATGACAGGTCTGAACTTGGCCCAGTAACACAAATGTGAACCAGAAGACTCTCCTAAACACTCTGCCAGTGTTGTTTACGGAGGAGGGAGCTCAGGTGCAGGCGCAGTGTCCATTCTCTACAAGGGGCTAGCATACATTTGTCTATAGTAGTTAAAATAGAAAGGGAAGTGTAGCTTGCCAAATAAGTGCTAAAAGAACTCTGCAAACGAGGAGTCAGGTGGGCAAGGACGACCTGGATGGAAAATGTGCTGGTTATTGACTGGGACATATGTATTGGGACAGCAGTAAAGCAGAATGTTACATAGAACGGTGAATGCCACCAAAAACACAAGAAAGAGTGCCGTTTTAATAACAGAATACAACTGCATTGTGTTTAGCAGATGTCTGCTATTGTATTTATCCTACCACCTGCACGATTTGCCACCAACGTAAAATCTGAGAAGAGATGAGAGGATGGTGCCAGTAAGTGCTCTTTTTAGGAAAGTAAGACAAATACTGATTTATTTACCTCTATTTAATGTAGTGTCCAAAATGTATAGCATGTCTTGCAAGAAGATCTGAGACAAAAGAATAAAACCAGCCTTTGAGCCTGAGAGATTAAAATCCTGCTGCTTCTGACCTTCCCTTGCTCTTCAGCCTGCATGTTACACCACTGAACACCAGGATTTGACCAAATCCTATTCATGTCAGTGGGATGACTTCTGTTGACTTGAGTAGGGTTTCTATAGGAATGCACCTCGTCATATTTTCTCATAACATTTAATGTTAGCTTTTAAGGTCAGCTTCAGTAGCATTGCTTGACAAATGACAGGAATCAAGGCCTTATCCACCAATTTTTAAAAATTCACGTATCAGCATTGAATTTTGACCATTGTTTCTATCCTCTCGTATCACCTACAGTAACGCCAAGTGATTACTCTATGCCTTATCTGCAAGTGCTGTAGTTTGCTCCTAATGGTTCTTCTAGACTGTGAAATGATTTATTAAGATATAATCCATATCAGAGAGATTACAGATCAGAAGTAGTCTGATTAAAATATTTGGCAGGCCATGTTTGCTTGAAGATATGTTAAGAGACTAAAAGAATGATCAGAAAAAAAGAAGATACTGTAATGAGTAAAATATTTTTCTTCTTAGTGTTTCTAAGAACTTTTTCTAAATTATCCATTTCACCTCTTCAAAGATTTAAGGAATTACATAAACTCCTGGATATTTTCCCTTACAGCAAATCCTACAGTACTGCCAAATGAATTTCCAAATAAATCATTCCTGGTTTTCTATATCTCATTTTGTATCAAGGTGATAGCTAGCATGCTGTGATCCAGATCATTGCTTCAACCAGATAGTTTGCTCTCTGGCTAGCTTACCTCTAAGAAACATGCTGACATGAAATTAAAACTGTAGCAGAGACTTACCACCTAGATGCAAAATACTGGTCTTTGAAAAATTATTAAAGTTGATAATAACTTAGTCTGTATCATTTTTTCAGGTCTCACAAACCCACCTAAATTTATAAAGGGCTTTGAGTTATTTCAAGGTATTTACACAAGTGCAGCTAAACTTGCGTTGCCTAGATTCAATGCAACAAACCTTGGAGCGTGTGGTCACAATTTAAAAGACTTCTGCAGTTCATCAAGAAGCCAAGGCTTTAGCCATGTGTCCTCAGGTGACTGATTAGGTAGTATTTGTACACCTCTACAGAAAAATAACAGGTTTGTATAGAGAAGTATGTAAATATTAGGTATTACAGTTATTAATTATGTTTTCCCGCCTGACGTAATCTGTTAAATGCACCGTTGAACGTATTTAGCAGGCATTCCTCACAGTGTCTGAGGACCTCACATTTCTTCAAAAGATCCTGTGAAGCAGGAACACGGTACTGTCCTCATTTAACAGGAAGAACTGAGACTTGATGCTGTACTGAGACTTAAGTCTTCACCCCACGCGAGCGAGCGCGCATGCTGACCCGGTGTGGCACCATGCCGTGCTTGCTGTGCCGTGCCGTGCCGTGCTATGGGCTGCGGGACGGGTGCCTGGAACTGTCCTGGGGTCCCTGCGCTATGCCCCACCATGCAGCATGGCTGGGTGGTAGATGAGCTGCTCACGGTCGCATGGCAGGCACTGAGTTTTCTAATACTTATGGGGAAGCTTTGGCCTATCTGTCTTCTCTCCTAAGGTGCTGCCTGAAGTGAACCCGGAATTAATCTGGGCATCCACCACGCCTGAGGGAGAGCCTGCCATGTCATCTAAGGCTTACAAAATCGGGTTTCATTCAGGCTTGTAGCAAGGCTGGGATAGTGCAGGGCTTTGGGGTCTGCCTGCCCCATGGGCTGAGAGGGTCAGGGGTGTCTGCTGGCCGGCATGCCTCCTCCCCCAGCTGCCGATGGCTTTCTGGGGAGTGACACTCCTGCTGGTGCCACTCTGGTGCCCTCGCCTTGCCCTGGGCTGGCTTCCTCGGGTAGGCAGCACCAGGCTGTCCACAGCCATCGCACCTGCCTCCTGAAACAGGGCATTTCTCCTCCATCTCAACAGGCCTTGGTTTAATTTGGGTGGCAAGTGTTTACAGATTATGCCCTTTACTTAATAATGCTTCTGTGGCAGCTGTTTTGTCCAGCTATCATCATGATGTAAATGTTTTCACCCAAAGATCCTTGGATACCTACTAACATGGTACACTTTCTCATGTGTTTGCTAATTGTTGTTTATTTGCCCGAGAAACTTGCTGAATTCATAATGTATATTTTTTCCACTCTACTTCTGTTTCGGGGTAATGTTTAATCCTCTACTCGAAACAGCTTTTTCATTCTCTTCACTATAATAAATTTCTAAACTGAAAGAAATGGACCTAGGCTCCTTTAGCTTAAATTCGCCGAGCTTTTGTTTTGAGGTTTAACAGTGAATCTTAGAAAACTTGTTTTTCATTTGTCCTGAAACCTTGCCCCTCCTGCCTCCCCCTTTTCATGCCAATAAAAGGTAACCAGAGACAGCTGGGGGCTCTCTTGCTACCTTCCTTGAATGGGAGCATCTTCTGAATGCCTCTTTCATGTACCTGTAAAGACCCCGCTCTGCTAACCGCTATGGCCGAGGTTCTCAAAGAATAGGTTTTCATTGCCCACATTTCTGGTCTGAAGCAGACTGAGAGAAATTAGTGTTAAGTAAATGCGGTGGCAGCCCTGCCAGCATCAGCATTCCAGCCTGCAGCGTCGCTCCGGACTGGGACACTGCCGGCACAGGCTTCTGCACATCCAGCTGTCAGGGGGTTGTTTTACTTGTTAGCAGTTGAAAAGAAGAGGGATGCGAGGCAAAGCAAAGAGTGGCGAGTCTAGTTTTTATGAGGCTGTTTATTCTTTCTATAACAAGTGTGTGGTGCCTTATTGATGTTGAATGGGAATTTAATACAGTGATAAAGTAAAACTGTAAACTTACCAAGTCTGTTTTCAGCTGCCTTTGTTCTGTACCTCTAAGCATCTGCAGAAAACATGTTCAACAGCACTCAAACACTTCTGTGAAATAATATGTGATCTTGTTCTGCACCTTCTGCAGAGAACTGATCACCCTGCTGCAGCTGATTGAAGTCAATAGAAAATGAAGGTGTCTGTCTTTTTCCATACCAGGCCTTTCTCATGTGAAGTCAGTGTTTGCAGACTTTTAAATGAAAACAGAATTTTATTTTTGGTTTTCTATTATGAGCATTTTACAAATATTCTGTTGTAGTTTAAAGATCAAGATTTAGGAAACACAGATACTTGATAACAGAGGTTTTTGGATTCAGTGTTTTTATCAGGGCAAACTCCAAACACCCTAACGCCCAGCTTACAGTGGAAGTCACACATGGAAGGATTGTGCATTCATAACATGCTAATAACAATGTCAGAGTATTGTCTGTTGCAGCAGGCGAAAGAACCTGAACTGCATGAATTAGGGCTTTGTTTCCACAAACACCTAGGCATTGTGTAGACAGGAAAGTTTCCCCCTTCTACCAAAATAACCCTATTCCTTACCACACGTAGGCACTCTTATACCAGTTCAAGACCTTCCCAAGTGAAGACAGTTGTATTCAGGACTGAGAATGTGCGCTCAAGAAGTTATCTTGCTGTAAATGTAGCATGGGTTATTGCAGATTCTTCCACCTTACTTTCTTCCAGTTGCTACTCCGTGAGCTAGAGAGGTTACTCCTGTCCCAGCTGCTTGTTCAAGATCTTTAGCTGGGTGATACCATTCCCCTAGCTCTGCCATGTAGCTGACTTGGACGATACTCCCCATCCTGTTTCACTCCCACTGAGCTGGCAGCTGTGGCTGCTTTAAGGGCATCTTGAGACATGTCAGCATTATTTAGTTAGGGTACCTAATGTGGATGTACTAATGATGGCCAGAGTAGTGCTGTGGTGGTGAAGCGTTGACTTCTCAGCCTAGTATGAGTGATGTTAGAAAGCAAATGACAAGTAAAAAGGCTTGTGGCTGGATCATCAGTGCAGGTGTAACCATAGAAATGGGAGCTGGGAGGAGTTACTAACATAATGCATATATTGTTCTGCAGCAGTCCCGTGCCACCCGTGACCTGTGGCAGACACGATGGCAGACACTGCAGAAAGGTCCTGCAGTGGAGGTGGGCAGGAGGGCTGGCTGAGCAGAGAGGCAGCAGGCGCGCTGCAAACAGCCTCACCAAACCGACCAGGGCATCTCCTTTGTGCTCTGCAGCACCACTGCTTCTGGGACCCAGAGTCCAGCTCCATGCCAGTGGGCTTCTGGATGCTCAGAAACATGAGCTAGAGTAACTTGCCCTGATAATTTTCAACTATGAGTTCCCACAGCATCTGAAGTCACATTTACAAGAACATGTGCGTAGAGCTGCTAGTCTTCAACAGCTGGTCCCAGAGGAAAATTCACGTGTTGATTTAAGAGTGAGTACTGATGAGGAATGCTTCAAATTCTTGGAAACTGGATGTAAAACATCTTCAGAAAGGTGTTTTTTCGTACCTTAGATTTAGGGTAACGAGAGTCACAAGTTCTTGAAAATAAAGACCCTTTTCCCCTCTCTTTCCCCTTTTTTATTGTTGCAAATACGTGTTACTATGTCATTAGGATTTTTTTTTTTTACTCCTAATTGATGGTGCTGTGTTATTTGAATAGTAATTATTTTCAGTTTTGTACGTAGCTGTTTGTCAGTTTATTGAAACGAACTGCCATCCGTGCACCCTGATCAAAGCAAAGAGCATGAAATCCCACGTGTTGCACTTTTGAGAGCATCAACAATGAAGCTAACCTTTCACCCTTGACTTTCTTTTAACCCTAATTTTGAAAGACAGTATCAAACAATTCAGCTAACTTCTTAAGTGAAAGAATATTCAAACTAGCTCGATTGTAATGCAGCGTCCTTTTCAAGTGAATGGAAGATCGCAGAGTAATGCATACAAATGCAGAGGCTGGGTAAGTTCATTACTTTGGAGTGTCTGGTGTGGCAATAGTAGTGAAATGGTTAAAAGGTTGGCTTTAAAGTGGTCACAACCAGGCTTCAAAGTTAACACCCCACCCCACTGAGATGAATGGGAGCAGTTGACATTTCTTAGTGCTATTGTTTCAGTCTGGCTTGCTATAGCTTCTAAAATAAGACAACAGTACATCTGTTTACATTCTGCTTCCGCAAACCCAGATGGGCTAGAAACTTCATTGTTTTTTAAGTGGAAGCTTAGATTCTGGAGAATACAGCAATATCCACGGGGTATCTGTAGGAAGAAGAGCTGAAAGCCGCCTTAATCACAGACATCTCCCCCTTCCCTGTAAACTTCCATTGTCCCAGGACAAATCTGTAAACCACTGGGGGGAAAAATAGAGTCATGTATATTTGAAGTACTTTTTACTTACTACATGACATGCACACAATAACTTCTCAACAAGTCCCTAGCGTGCAAATCTTCATAAATGGATGTGGGGTTTTGAACTTTTTCTCTTTTAGTAAGTAGTGTGTGCTGTAAAAGAAGGTAAAGGCCCTGCTCTTACTGAATGTGGTAGCTTCTCTTAACCTCTCCTAACAGAAAAACTCCTGTCTCTAGGGAAGCCGGAGTTTCACCCAGAAGTGTTTGAGACCAGGTGTTACTTTCTGTGTTCACATGAATAGAATCCGTTAATTTACCTCTGAGAGTGATAGAAGAAGGAATAAGATTCTTGAGAGGGATGTCTTGCATTTTTCTGATACTTCAATAGGGCAGCTACATTAACTGCAGTAAGATCTTAGGAGCTGGAATGGCTTAATAAAGGTGCAAGCAGGGCCAGAATTTGTAGCAGATGGTCTCTATTACCCCACGCCTCAGTTCGTGAAGGGAGTACACAGTGTCCTCGCTGACTTTTGTTGAGGGGTCTGCACAGTGGCAAACTGCCCTCAGTAGCAGCCAGAACCCTGTGAGAGCTTCTCTGATAAAGGCGGCCTATTAGATATGCTTAGGCTGTAGATTGAAACCAGCTGTGAATCTGTTGGAAAGATTTTCCTATTGTGCTTTCATCAGGGTGGAAAGTTTGTTCTGCATATATATGTATTTTGGGCTTCACTGCTCTGACTTTGCAAGTCCTAGAGTCTGCCAGTGATAAGAGCTCTCATGCATACAGGCTCCTTTTGTACGCTGGCACCCGGAGACCCCGCCTGCCTTTTGCCCGTGGACAACACAGCTTGTGCTTCGGAAGTGACACCGTGGGCCCTTCCAAATGGCGTCTCCCAGATTTCAACCCCTGGTGAATCGTACGGTGAAGGCAAGCCTGCCATCTGTGGTTTGGGCTCGTGAAGCTTGTTGCCTGCCCAGCTCCAAGCAGCATTTTCACCCAAGTATAAAATAAAGCGGCCCTGAGCCTAGACAGGCCTCCAGGTCGTCTGAGACAACCGTGGGCGTTTCAAGAGTGTAAGCTGTCTCCTCTCTTGTCCTTCTCTTCGGTTCCTGTGTTGAGTGGGGGAGTGCAGCAATCTGGTCCGTATGAAGAGAATACCTGAGAAAACCCAAGAGGAATATTTATTTTGAAAACTTCTCTCATGAGTTTGTTTTATCTATTTAAAAAAATTGCTTTAAAAATAAAATAATGTTAAGTCATGCTGGAGAAAAGCAATTCCAATGTGACAGAACTCCTACAGCGTGCAGCAAGAACCACTCAATACAGCTACAGGAGGAAGGGCTTGTTATTTAATCAAACAGAGGGTTAGAGAGCAGCGTCACATAACGCATTTGTTACATTTGTTTCCGCTTTCCATTTCCTTAGTCCATTTCTGACTGTGGATCTCTGCACTATTGCGTAGACATGAGTTATGTTTTACGCATCTCGCGGGAGAAAATAGATAGCTATTACATCTTTCAAATATAGTCAAAATGACTTCTGCAAGACTACTGTAGGTCAGTGGCAGAGCTTGGAAAAGAAGTTAGGAGGCGTGTTGGCCAGTTCTGTATATTTTAACTAGCAAACTGACCTGCTTCCCCGTATTACAATAGCATTGTGATACCTACATGTTCAGAAGCCTCGTATTCTCCCCTAACACGGAGAGTTTCCTGAATAGACTTGAAGAAAATATTACTATAGCTTCTCTACCACTGTGCCCTAACCTGCTTTTTGCCTCATGTTCAAAGGTGATAATCCCCCGAGAATTATCTTTTGGGGAGTATGAAATACCGGGGATTCAAAGGGACAAATCCTGACAGGGCAGGAATCTGCCATCATGATGACATTATAAAGCAACTTCTGAAAAATTAACATGTTACGAGAAAAAAAAAATTTTTAACATTTTTTAACTTTAAGCTGTTTTATTTTTCTTTCAGAAAAAAGAATTGAGCCTTCCATTTTGAGACTGTTTAGTTTTGAGTAAATTCTGCATTTCCCTTTTGTGGTGTATTTCTTTAGTCAATTTATAGTTTGCATGCCTACTGGCAGTCTCTTTGCTGGTCTGAGCTTGTTGCCAACTGGTATTTGCCACTAAGCAGCAGAATCCTAGTTCTCTTTGAGCAGCTTGGTACGTTATGGCAGTCATTATCCTGTAGAAGAGGATGGGGGATGCAGACGGTCATTCCTGTAGCTCTCATGAGAAATGCAATAGGAAAAACTCCAGCAAATTGAAACAAAATTTTTCAATTAATGAACACTAAAAACTGGAAATTTTCCCAAAATAACCCTGAAGTTTTATTTCTTATTGGAAATTCTTTTTTTTTTTAAATTTTAAAAAAAAAAAAGATCTTTACTTATTCATCCCGGTTTAGGAGAAAAATGTTGAATACCAAAGTATTTTATAGGATTAAATTCCCATCTTTTTTTCAGCTCTAATTATGATAATGATGTACAAGGATTTTTTTTTTTTCTCCCTTTCTTTCTCTCCTTCCTTTTTCCACCCTAGACAATGAAAATAATTTAATCTAACAGCTTTTACATTGTGGTCTGTGGACCAGAGCTGGCTTGTAAAACTTTTTCTTTCAGTGGTTTTATTGTTCAAGAACTGACGCTTCCTGTTATTTCTGGCCATGCGTTTTGATTTTGTGAACGAGTATGCTTAGACAAAAGAAGAAGAATACTAATCAAGTATATACCTTTTGTACAGCTTTTCATTCTCATTAAATCAAAAATGACACCAGAACTGCAGAGGTAACAACTCCTCTGAAAGATGGAGTCAACTGAAAAAAGACAGAAATGGCAGCAGTCAATAAGAGAAATCTGGGACTTCTTCACGTCAGGCATTCAATAAGGAAGAGGAAACAGCACAGGTAAAACATAACACAGAGTATTGGCTCTGCACATATTTTAAACTTGATGGCATAGGAACTGTGTTTTGGGTTGCTTTTCAAGAAACAAAGTCAATGGGGTTCTGGTTCATGGCAGGGACTAACAAACCATGTAGTGATCCATCATGATTTAAATCGATAAGTGAGAGCTACATGATCTTAGCTGCTGCATCATACAGGGTTTTTTGTTTCTATATTGCTTGTTGTGGTTTTACTGTTCTAATGCTTAATTTTTGTGTAGTTTGAAGGTTGTTGTGTACGTGACTAGATTCACTCCCTACTGGGATATAGGCCAAGATTTTCAAAGTGATTGTTTATTTTGAGTGCCTCCATTTTTTAAGGGTCCAAAGCTGACAAATTTTAGAGAAGAGTGGCTTTAAAGGAGTGCAGACCATCCATCTTCTAAAACTTAGTTGTGTTTGGGGTGTGTCAATATGGCACGGAAAAATGAAAGAAGAAAAAAAGGATGCAATCAAAATCCTTGTTCACTCTTCATCATTTCAGTGTCTGATCTTTGGTTTGCTGAACTGAGGCAAGCAGATTTGGCTACTGCTCTGCTGGAACCTGGAACACGTACCCTGCTGTCGTCCAGGCTAAAGGAAGCAAAGCTGAGCAGTGCGACAGAACCCTGACTTTGCACTTCTCTTCCGTAACCTCCTACTTGCTCTTGGGCTTTAGCTAAGATTTAGATGTGGTCTTCTGCTAAGATGGTGGTGAGATCAGTGCTGACTGTATCGTGTGGGGAATAATGTAATAGCTACAGAATATGTATTATAATGCATATATAACCTGTGTGTTCCATCTTTCTGTCCATTGTGTGGGTAATCTAGCCAATACAGGGGCAGCAAGAGGACAGGCTTTTTCAAAGGACAGCATAAGCATAGGTGCTGTCAGGATAGTTGGCTTTGGGTTAACTTTTCCTTCAAATTGTTTTTTGCTAATACAGAGCAGTACTGCTTGGGTTGCAGAAAAAAGTTCATTTAAAAAAAATACTGGCGTTGAGTTAAAAAAAAAAAAAAAAGTCCTGGAAGAATTTCTATAGGTTTTAGCTTTTTGAATGCCTATTTTTAGGACTAGATGTCAGCTGACATGGCTCCTTTAAAAATGCACTTTGGATTCAAGGAAAGAAAATAATGAAGTGTAAGCTGTGAAGTCTTAATTGTTAAAAATGCAACAATAGCTTAAAAACAGGCTGCAAAGCCTGCTCTCACAGCTGGAGGAAGGGATACTTTATTAATAGTTGCAAGGAATGGGTGGATAGGGTCTGAAAGAGGCAGCAGGGGATATAAAAAGAAGCCTTGTAACATGAAACCATCGCCAAAACCCCTTACTGAACAATTTATGACAGAGCCTGCATCACATAGGCATCAAGATAATACATGATGAGCACGATATAACAGCCTCTGACCGATAATGCCTCACTGAAAGTTAAGGTGCACCAGTGCTGCAGTCCAGCTCTCCTGTGGTAGATAGCTTGGCGGGCTGGAGATGAGCACACGTGGCTCACTAGTCAACAGCCTCTGTTTTCATGACTCAAAGTTTCTGGGTAGTAAGCCACAGATGATGATTGTGGTGACTGGAGAGGGCACTTGCTGAATAATCATCACACTTCAGTATTTTATAATCTGATAGGTCCCCCAAATGTCCTTGCAACTGGTAGCCAAGCTGCTCTGCCAGTATGACCTGGGACAAATTACTCTAAGCACTCATTTCCTGGGGGAGGTGGCAGGGGAGATCCCTCTCTACAGAGATTTCATGTAACTGCAATCCCCCCAGATTAAATCCCCAGTTTAAGCACAATGGTATGTTTTCAGTGGCCAGGAGCTGACTGCATGGGAGATAAGGGGACTGCAAAGTCCCCCTTGTCACTCCAGCCCCGGCTGCAGGGCCTCTGTGCTCCCAGATCACCTGGGTGCCCAGCAGCGCAGTGTCCCACATTAGGCTGTGACTGGTGGTTTATGACAGATCCGGACTACTGGAGTTTCCCAGTTATTCCTTAAAATAAGTCCTTAGGTAACTGCAATAACCCCCAGAAGTTGGGAAAGCCTTGGGAGCAGAAGGGCTGCAGTGCTAGGGAAGTTTTGATTTCATTTGAAAGCATATATCCATAAAATTGCTTTAGCGCAGACTCCCCGTCTCATGCTGTGCTGACTCTGTGAGATCTGACATTGTTCTCCACTCTTTAATCACGAGAGCTCGGGGGGGGGAAGGGAGAGGAAATATAAGCAAAAATCTGAGCCTGATTTTTACCATCGTACAGATTTAATCCAAGTTGCCTGTGCCAATCATAATCCCTCCTTTCAGGTTTGTCCTTTCCATGTGGGTCAATGGCAACTCAATGCCTGATACATCAAATCCAGAAACTTGCTGAGACTGTCAGTATTGCTGGCAGCATCACACGGTGCAGATGACACTTATTTTGATTGTGGTACATGGCAAATGTATTCTCAGGGCCAGTCTTTGCTGTGGGCATGGTATCAGTGTGGCTTCCCTGCTTCTACTGCTCCCCTCTGTTGTAGGTGTGTTGCACCGATAGGAAGTGTTATTTGTCTTCACCTTAGTTTTAACTATGTTATTGGGTTTGTTTGGTTGTTGTTTTGCTCTTCCTAAAAGGATGTTTTCCTTTTTCACTAGTGATCTTAGCCAGCTTCCCTGGAGTTGATGGGAATCTCTGCTCCTGCTACTCTGCAACAGATGTCCTTTCTAAAATATTTTGGTTTCTTTCTGTATGCTGTACAAAGCAGGTATACCCTTTAATAGCTACTCTTTGTTTTCAAGGTGGGTATTTCCTTGCAGCTTTTCCTGCACAACATTTTTTCTCCATCCTTATTGCCCTCTCTGGGTAGCACCAGTAATGGGAGCAGCAGAGCTGCCAGACGAGCTGCGATGTTCAGATTTGCTTTGGGTGATACAAGCAATTAGCTAGTTAGAAGACCAGCCCTGCATTCATGTTGGTATTTCTGTGGTTATAAGTGAAGCAAAAATGTGAAGGTAGATGTTGCTTGTGGCACAGCTGAGGAGAATTGGTGTTGCTAAGATGGGAGAGGAATTGCATTTCCATGAGATGTTTGCGATTTTGTCTGCTGGATTCTTTACGTTTCCTACACTGTGCAAAAGAAATGTGTAAGAACTTGTCCAGTCTAGTCATAAGAAGAGGGTGACTGTAACTGCATTCATTAATAACTTCCAGGTTGAGAATCCGTTATGGTAGACTTTGTAGAACATGATCAGAAGGAAAGGCAAAGACAAATGCTCTTTGTTGCAACCACTGATAAGATGTATACCCACGGTTTTCTTATTAAAGCCATACTGGCATGTGACAGAAGGAGGGAAAACACCACTCCTCATCCTGTCCAAAGGGGTATATACTTACTATTTCTATTGGCACAGCCTGAAGTCTGGTTGGATTGGCTCCCTCAGATATGCTTTTGGTGAGAAAGGGCTCCCTTTCTTTCATACATCCTACCCAGGAATGCTAAATCATGGTTTGATTCCATGTTTCTGCTGCTCCATACTGAAATATGTCCATCAGAATTTCCAGTTTGGTCCCAGGGAGGCCTTCCTTACAGTTTTCTAAATGACAAAAAGTTGATGTTAGAAATGCTGCTAGCCATGCATCTGATCCACAGAAAATATCACTTATCTTAACGGAAATAATTCAACCTCCTTTGTTCTTTTTACTCAGTTTGCGTTTAAAGTGTGTTGAGCATCCTAGCTATACCAGAATATGTTAATTGCTGCTATACATTATTACTGTTATCTTCCAGGAGAAACACATCCCTTCAGGACCTACTCCTTATTTATTAGAATAGAAAAAAAAATTATAAAAGGCATCACATGAGGCTGAAACTGTAGCCTGTCTGTTGGGAGACTTCTTGCTGCTATAGGAGAGGCATGGTGATGTTGTGCTTCTTGAAACAGCAGGACTACTACTTTCAGTGACTGAGGCATGTTCCCAGTGAGGGGCCCACACCCTGATTGTTTTGAGGTAGGAACTCCGAAAGTGAGGTTATCTCCCTGCCTTTCCTTTACTGGCCTTTTTACTACTTTTAGGCATCAGTTGCCTTCATGGGTCTTTTTTATCATTATAGTTACTAAAAAATGCAACTGCTTTGGGTTCCCCACCTAATAGCCATTCTCCCTCTTCTTCAAAGCTAGACTATGATTAATGAAAACTTGCAAGTTTGTTTAATACGCTATTTTTTTTTTTTCCTCTTCTCCCTCTCAGCATTGCAACCTGTGCAGCTTCCTTGTACTTTGTTTCTTTAAACAATATTCAAAATAATTTTGCTCCTTACTTGGAATTTGAACCCTTTGAAATGAAATCAAGTGAGTTTGCTTGTATTCAGCTGGTTAGGACCTTAAGAGCTTCTACTGTTTTTCTGTATAGGAAGTGCTATAGCTGATTAAAATGGATTTGATCTTTTGCCTAGTCCTCTAGATCAGCAGGTTAATTTGTGATTTTTGATCTACAGCAGTATCACAAAGTTGTAAGGTATCGCTGCAATCTGACACTTCCTTAGGAAAATATGTAACTACACTGGGTTTAGTCAGGGTTTGTAAATCATAGTGATTCGTATAAAATATATCTGACGCTAGAGTCTATGAGTGCATCTAGGCTATTGACTTTCCTTAATTCTACAGAAACAGAGAAGATAGAAAAGTACCAATGATTCCATCACAGTCTCCAAAACCAGGACGAAACATGATGACATAAACACAAGTATATATATGACTATATATACACATATATAATACATATATGTACATATGCAATTCTGTACATGTTCTCTGGCCTCAATTCATTAAGTTACTAATATGCATGCCTTATACTACATATCTCTACATGTGATAAACATATGATAAAAATTAGACACAGGCAAAAATGCCTTGCAGAATTTGTGGTCCAAATGACAAGATTTATCCCATATGAATGCCTACAGTGTGGTAATTTAAGTTCATTCCTCTGCTGTCCTAGTAAGTGGTAGCTGCTCTAGAAAGCCCTCTAAGCTTTCCATAACCAGACGTGCCACTAGTAATCTTTCCAAAATGTGATGTCAATGGAGCTGCAGCTGGTTAAAGAGCTACACAGGGCAAAAAGTGGTATTAGTGGCTAATAAAGGCTAATTCTTTTGCAAGCAAAATTAGCTCGCTTCCCTAGCTTGTTATGACTTGAAGTGCCTGGCCATTGAACTAGGCATCTGGCTCATTTGTTGCTCTCAAAGAGATAGCGCCCTGACTGACAGCTGTACTGGACTGGAAAAAAGTAGCCCAAATGAGTAAGCCCAAGAGGACTTCAGTTACTGCGACTTTAGGACAGTAGCAATCCATGCAAACAGCCTTAATAAGCAAAAGAGATGAACCCAACAAAGAATGTGTGTGATATAGGTCCTGGCTCAGGGCACTAATTTTCCTTAAATAAATGGTTCCTAATGCAGAACTTTGTCACCTACAGGTGCTGCCTCCCACTCATATTCTACACGACTACCTAAAAGACATAAATGTCCAGTAACTGGTTGCAGCAACCCTAAATAACTGCTAGAAGCCTAATTTCCAGCACGTCCCAGATCTTCTTGTGATGCTCTAAAGTGATTTAAGCTGCACCAGAATAGCCTGAGCTCTGTGGATGTGTATTTATTTTTACTCACTGATGTTTTGGGGTAAATGCCACATCAGAGTGTTTTTATTATCAAGTTCCCGTTCCTGCACAATGCAGCTGTACCTATTCTAAACTCCATCAAAGGGGACCATTTCCTTTTTTTCTTAATCTCAGATCAGTTTACTGAGAGCGGTTGTCCCTGACTTCCTTAAGCTCACCCTACATAAAAGCTTTTTTAAAGTCTTCCCTGCATCCTTTCTTTCCTTAGCACATAGAAATGTGTGTGTATACATATAAACGCGCGCACACACACGTGCCCATGCATATTTTAATCAGTTTCTGCTTCAATCCTGCAGCCTTGTGCGTGGTCAGACTAGCAAAGGACTCATGGAAAAGGTTACTGCCAGAGAGCAGCGAAGCACACGCTTCCTCGTGTACTTCGGGTGCTTCCAAATGGTTTTAATGCCTTCTTTATTTATGAGACGGTTCAAATTTCTGAACTCTGTGATAATACCATGCAGACAAATGTGCACTAAGGTCACGACTGATTACATTTTCACTGTGGTGTTGTTTTTGCAGGTGATTTGAGACTCAGTGTTAATACAGGTCATCAGGAGTGAGAGGTTGGTGATGTTGCCTTTTGTGCAATTAAACCCTTGAATGTTATTCCTGGATTGAGAGTTTATAGAAAGCACATGGAAATATTGGTTTCTGTTGTTAAGTAAGTTCTGGGTCCCAAACATTTTTTCATTATCAAACAGCATTTCAGTTAAAAGGAGACCTTGGACTAATGAATGAGTGAGTTTGGCTTCTGTAGCATGCCTGTGACGTTGCTTTCTTTGCACCACAGACCCCTGTGAAGTGCCACCACCAGCATTTTGGTAGACGGTGGAGCAGGAAAGGGAAATCTCCCCAGAGAAGACCTATAGGTCCAACTCATCACCCCAAAAATGACAAAGGAGAGAACTACTAACTTACATAGAAATATGATGCTTGAAATTGGGCGTTTGCATCTGTATTGTTTTGTTCCTTGTGAAATTTTTTTGGATTAGCCATGGTTGGGTACAGCCTGGATGCCCAGCCCTGTGAGAGGCTGAGGGATGGTGAGAGACAGTAGTATAAATGCTCTTTGCTTACTGAGGAAATCATGCAAGATGAATCTCCGAGTATTTTCTTTTCACACCAAAAGGGATTTTTCTCACACAGAAAAAAAAGTAAAGGCTCTTTGATCCAGTGGTAGACATAAAGATATATTTAAGAATTGTGTAGAGGGGAGTCTAATTTAGGGTGTTTAGTAAACAACAACTTTGCACATTGAAAAGATAATGAGAAATTACAGAAGAGGGATCTTGTAGCAACCAGGATGGTAGAGAGGAGAATTGGAGCTAACATTGGACCCAGAACAAAACTAGCCAATGAGGAAAGCATTTGCAGAGATAAGTTGTTTGCCAGGGTACACGAGAGGTTGGTGCTGAAGAGTCCCCCTCTGTTTAGATGCCGCCACAGTTAGAACGGCAGAAATACGTCAATGCTGCTGACCATGCTCAGGCTGCAGGTGACAGCCACTTCTCCTCTGAATCTCAAGCATAGAAGTATTAGTACCATATATTACCAGCAAAAACTGGTAGAAAATTTCTAAAGATATCTTGACCTGACTGAAAAGACAGAATAGTCTCTTTCTTGCTGGATCAGACAGTTTCTCTGTAAGGAAGCAAAGGAGTACTGAAATGTCATAGGATGTGACATCTTCCTGCTCCCCTTAGCTTTTACCATTGTCCTTCTTCTCAATTTGTGTCCCCTAGTAGAATAAATCTCAGTTTTGAGTCGGATACAGAGAGTGGTAGGCTGGGATCCTTGTCATCTTTTTCTCATTATGGGCTACACTGTGGCCAGTGTTGTTACCTTTCCCTCTCCTTTGCCTGCTGAAGAAATTCAGCTCTATATGAATATTCTTGATTGTGTTCTGCTGTTATCACTGTGCCTCCACGGTTTCAGATCTTCTTGGTACCCTCTTATCAAAGGCAAAAGTGCTGCTCAAACCTTTTTTCGCTTCTACAATCTCCCTGGTTTCTCCTGCTGTAACTCTACATCTGCAGTTTTCCCCCTGCTTTTCTGTCTTTAGTCTGTGAAGCTGGTTTTGTGCAAAAAAAGACACCACGCTACAGCAACATCCAGCAATGGTGCAGTTGCCCCAGTGCTAAGCTGATAATGCAGGCAGTGCTGAAGCATGTCTACTTTTGTGCTTTGAACTCCTTCTCAGAGCTGGTTTCGTCATTTGTCTCGTTAGCACTGATTTGTTGTACTCTGAGTGCAATTGCTCTGTTGGTAAGAGTTACAGCAACTAGATCTCCATTTTTCCCTAGCATAGGCAAAGCAGCAGTGACGACTGCCTCTCCCTGGTTTTTCCTTGGCAAACTTCCCAGAAAGATGTGTACTTAATTGTAATTTGCTCTCTGTGGTCAGCAGCAATATCTCAGCTTTTAGTATCTCAACAGCGTCTCTATATTTAACTCTGTATGTGTCTGAGGCCTCACCTGCTCTCATACAGAGTAACTCTGTATTACAATTAAGTTAAATAGATGCAGCAGAAATGATCACATTTATTGTGTATACAGTTAATTCCCCTTTTATTTGCTGCTTCATCTGTTTGTTGTGACTTCAAAACAAATAAACAAAAAACCCCCCACCACTTTCTTTTGGAAAAATAATATTTTCCGGGAAAGGCCTCCTCTGCGCATCTACTATATCATACTAAAGCTGTTGAGTTTTAGGCAGAGAAGCAGTTGTCTGTCAAAATGCTTCAAAAGAAGCCAGGAAATGAGCAGGCCATAAATCCAGGAGCACCACAAGAGTGGGAATGTGAGACCTGCAATATGTAATACGAGTCTTTTAGCCTAACCTCCCCTATTTCCACCCCGGTGCTAAATATACTGCTGACGCCCTTGCAAGAAAACAAATGCACTGAGCTTGGACATCAGTGTTTTTGGAAGGGCAATGGGCACCGTTAGATTAGGGTTAGTTTCATTTCTGTAAATTTCCTAGACGACACATGAAAAAGAGAGGCCAAATTCTTGTAATTGTATTTGTGAGTGTGGTGGTCAAGTATTAGATCATCTTAATCAAATGTTTGGCAAATGTCAGATCATCTTAATCAAATGTTTAATTTTAAATCTAGCATTTCAAATTTAAAATATATTTTTAATGTAAATAAAACTGACAACTTTCAATCCAGGTACATACCATGTTCTCTAGAAACTCCTATTCTGGATTAAGAAAAGTAAAATTTGCATATGAAGTGCATTAATAACTGTTGTAAGGTAAGCAGGTTATTTCAAAATAACTTGCCTGCAGCATTCACATCAGATAAGTCAGCAGTACTTTGTTAGCCACCGTTGTATTGTATTTTATGCTGCAGACAGATAGCCATTCCTGTGTGTCGTGGAATGAGCCTTTCCCTGCTGTTGGTTAGGTGGTAGTTTGTTTTTTCTTACCTCTAACCTCAGGGAATGTAAGGAAAAGTGGTATTGTTGAAAAAAAAACCAAAGAAACATTCAGGTTAGCTTGAAATTAAATTAAAAACTCAAATTTTTTTTGTGCGTGTAAAAATAGTATGTCGATTTTGAAACATAATAATCCAGCTTTTCCAGATTTCATGTCTTTCACCCATCACCATCTTTCCTGTCCCATTTTATAATCATGCTTGGTCATCTCCAGACTGAATTTTTGGGGAAATGTATGCTTTGTACTCTTAGCCCTGTTGATGGAGAACAGAAAACCCATCCAGTGTTGTAAATGGAACCTCTTCAGGATTTTGCAGCTTCTTCTGAAATATTCTGCATTAATGACAACAACTTGTTTTGAGCTTTTATACGTAACTCTGCTTTGTTTTATAATAGCTAACTAGGAATGGTTTCTCTTAAAAACGTTGATACAGCTTTGCAGCAAGCTTTTCAAGATCTCTTTCAGAATCTCTTTCTGTCACCGTTCAACAAAGAGTTCAAGCCTCTTTTTATAGCTTTTATCTCAGAATTTTCTAGTTACTCCATTGTTACATGAAGTGTTTAATGGGTTTTTAAAATATTAACTATCGGATACAAGTTGCTTATGAAATCAGGTAGGTTTTGTTGATGTGATTTATTTCAATGTGTTTTGTATAAACAGTAAGTTTCACTAAATAATTGTGAGTGTCTTACAGATGAGTAATGCTTTTTTTATAAAAGACTTAATGTACCTCCCCGATGCATGTGGATTCCTAACATCTGAATCTGATGCAAATCACAGGGGTAAGGACGGGCATGTGCCACATGTCAGACAGGGTGGGTCACGGCTTGTGTGCGGGAGCACCCACATCAGGTTGTGCCTCGCTGTGCCCCTTTCTCTCCAGGGGCACAGTCTCAAGTGGCAGCAGAAGGACCATGGCATCAGCTTTCCAGTGGAGCATCCCTCTCCCTGGCCTCTGTGGGGGACGGTCACCCCTGTTCAGGGATCCCCACCAGAAGCTGTCGCCTCTAAGGGGACTACAGAGCTGTGTACTAGCTGTGTCTGGTGGGTTGGGATCCCAGCTTCAGAGTGAGGAAGCAATGCTGCCCCGGAGATGCACGAGAGCAACATTGCTGCGGTGCAAATTAGGGGGAGGCAATTAGAAGCATAAGTCTTTTGTGTGTGAGACCAGATAGGCTCTATAAAGTTTGTGAAGTGCTGCTTTTTGCTGATTTCTCCATTCTAGGCCCTACAGCAAGCTTACCGCTGGCTGACTCCAGAGAGTCATCTCGTGATTCCGAGTTGCAGTTTCTCCATCTACAAAATCAGGGGTAAGGATCAAAGTATCTTGAGATAGTGGGATGAAAAGAACCATGGTTATTATGATTATACTGCTTGCTGTTAATATCAGAAAGAGAGATACTATGTTCTTACATTTGGAAAGAATCAAATGCTGTGAAACTAGTGGAATTGTAACAATAGCATGAGGAATGCTGGTAAAATACCAGCATGACATGGCTTGAGTTAGAAATATTATATTTTTTGCCACATGTTAGGAACCACTAACCCCAGTGGCTACTGTAACTGATTAAGAATTGTATGGGAATCTGTTTTCAATATCTGTGATTTAAAAATATCTTGGAATGTAACACTGGAAAAGAAAATATATTTCCTGAAATCTGTCTTAATGCTGTTTTGTCACTGTCTAATTTCTGTTTTTCTTCTGTCGTTTTTGGTTTTTTTTTTTTTTTTTCTTTTAAACACCGTTTCTTCATTCTCCCAAAGAACTGACATTTATCAGAGGTCACATGCTGAAAATCAGCTGTGTAGTTATACATGCTCTTTTTTTTTCAGGGGGAATGTAAGCATTTCAGGGAGAAGAATCTATTTGTCTTCCTGATTTCTGTAATATAAAATAGGAAGGAAACTTGAAATATTTTCTGTATGCTTCTGTCATGTCTATTGATTTTTTTTTTTTTCCCCCCTTAAAAGTTTACCTGAAAGCTGAAAGGATCTCATAAAACACGTTATAGTTCCTATGGTCTCTACTGAAACTGCATTAACCACTTAAACTTAGCCTGACTAAGCTGGAATGGATGCTTTAAGTAAGAATTATCTTCCGTTTTGTAATAACGAAATGAAAACTGTAGAGCTACAAGTATCATCATGGCCACTTTTCTTCATAAATGACTCAAACAGCCTTAGCTCACTGATAGTATTACTTCTGTCCTGTGGACTTGCTCAGTGAGAAGACTTTCCCATGCCACAGAGAAGAACAGGATATCAACAGTTCTGAGTCCAATTTCTAGCTCTGACATAGATTTCTTCTGTGGCTTAGAACAAATTATTTCTTCCTCATATGTTTTAGCTTACTCACCAGCTATATAAAACCTCTGAGGTGTATGTGCTTGCGAAATGCTTTAAAGCAGTGAGGTGAAAATTTAAAAATTCTTTAAAAAAAGTTCCGTGAGGCCTCAGCCTGCTTCTGCAGTTGTCAGTGGAAGTTTTACCACAGACTTAAATGGTCAGAGTTAGGTTTAGAATAAGTTCTGTTAAAATCCAGCTATGAAGAGCTTTGTAAATTGAAAGTATTGTTGTCAGCAATTGCTTTCATTTAAATGAGTGACTTTATGTAGGTATTCATATTAACAAGGTTTCTAATGTCCCTGACACTTCATTCAGATTAGAACTTGATTCTCCTGAGCTGAACTAGGAAGTATTCAGGCAATTAATTTAGTCGGCCCGATTCTTCTCCTTTCATCCACCTAAACACATACCTTCCATCATCCTCAAAGCCATACCAAAAAAGCAGCTCATGCCTGAAGTGTCACCGTATTTAACTGGTTTGGTCTGGAGGTGGCAAGGTCCAGTGTCCCTGAACCTCAAAAAGCACTGACAGTATTCCCTTTGTTTAATAATGGACTCTGGCTTTAAAACCCTCACTGCCCTTAAATGTGATATGGAAGTAGGAGCAAGTGCTGTTCAGATACCAGACCATAGGCTATAAGTGACTCAGTAGGACCAGAGGATTGGCTGTCCCAGCTCAAGAGCACTGTAAGCCTCCCAGCAAGGTGTCTTGGTCAGTAAGTGAGGAACAGCATGGTGTACTAGCACCCATGTCTGCTGCTGAAATTGATACTGCCAGGTTGTCCCAGGACCTGACAGGTTCAACATCTACATATCTGTCTATGGACCAGTGATGAGATGATTGTCTCCTCCTGCTAATTGATCCTGGATCTCCCATACATCTGTTGGCTTCCTAAGGCGTGTAGTAGGTACCTTGTTGCTTCGGAAGGCTCAGGCGGGTAGCTCGTATGGCCAGAAGGTTGGCCACAGCTATGCAGATAGTCCCCAGTTGCTTCCTCAAGGTCGCTGTGCTCAACTTTTGTTTTCATTGAATTCCAGTGAGCTTGCTCTGGCCCGTGCTTCAATGTTCTGGTACTGGCTGAAGCAGATAGGACCTGAATGGTAACTGGCATCAGCAGCAGCCCAAGAGCATGAGGTCTCCTGCTGCCTTGCTAGCTGTCCTAATGGCCATGCAAACATTTCATGCAGGAATGATTTCAAAGTGGCATTCCTCTAGACTGCACATGAATAGGAACAGTTCCACCAGAGAGCAGGCCTGTCTGTCTACTTCTATCAAAGACTGAGGTTGCAGGCCTCAGATAGTGAGCTCGGTATGTGGCATCCTACAGCAAGCCAGTGGAAGATGCAAATCTAAATGAGAAAATAGGTATTCCAGCAAGGCAGAACTTTTCTCAGTGTCAGACTGAATCTAGTGGCTCTTCAACCTGGAAGCAATGCTGCCAAATGGTTTGTTCACAGTAGTAATGCTTAGCAGCACATTATTGAGCAGACAGATGGAGACACAACAAATTCTTATAGTCTTAAGAAAAATTTCAAATGCAGTAGTGTGATTTGGGGAATTTTGTCCTCAGTGTCAGGAAAAAAATTCCCCTAGATGGACTTGGTTGCTTAAAAGCTCTGTGATTTTAATAAGGTTATTTTGGACATCAGAACTTCAAAAGCTAAAGCGATCAGTGTTGGAATAAATGTGTATGCAGAGTTTGGTCTTCGTGGCTTTACAGAATTACTCAGACTTCCTTTATGTAAAAAAGGAACCACATTTCCCACGTCCTAAAAGCGACAGTCCTATAGTGAAAAGAAGAACTTGGTAATCCTCAGCTTGATCATAGGAGACAGTGAGATGCAGAAATAAGTGTTCCTTGAACACACTGATCCAGATACACACATGCAGGGGTTAAAGGGTTCACAGCTCAGAGGAAATGGTATAGTGGCTAAAAGCTACCTGGCAAACAAGGTCAGCTCTGAGGCTATTGTGAGTTTTCTACTCCGTAGCCATAACACTCCTACTCTCAAACAACTTATTTAATTGTCACTGCAAGCGATGAATGCCCAGATGAAGCAGCTCTTTTATAATTGGAATTGGCTGAGTTACTTTTCATGGTTGGAACTGAACTAGAAAAATGATCAAAAATATTTGAATGGTCTTGGCACATTTGGTACTGTGTAACTACTGACAAAATGTAAATGATTACATGGTAACTAGAAAGATGCATGCCAGGTTAGTAGTGTGAGAATGCCTTGGCAAATTAGATTAATGGCTGCATGGGAGACACTCTGGTACAGCTCCCGTTAGTCATGTGAGCATGTTTGATGAGAATGAGATGTGTCCGGAAGCTTGAGCAAACACAGTCTGAACCAAGTGCTCATCCTGTTAATAGAAAAGACTCCCAGAGTCATACCATCGTGATCTGTCTTTACGTGTGTGTTCACATATCCTGTTGTCTGATCCATAAAGCTGCAATGACCAGTCGGGGCACTTGCAGTCAGTTGTTCAAAGGCACTTAGGGCAAATAGATGTTTAGTGGAGTTGCCAGAAGCTATCAGATACTTACTACTTTTGATTTAATGATGATTTTGTGAAAATCCAACTCAGGGCTAGGTCCACCAAAGGACTTCTGTGTTCTAATGCACCTAATGGAATTTATGCAGAAAAGATGTACTATACTGCACTGAGGACCATGCCTGCGCACCTTGGGAGGGAATGCACAAAACTCTGCACATAGCGAGGAAGAAACTGCTAGCAGGTAGGAATTGTTTGGAAGAAAGATAGGACTTAGCTTACTTCACCTTTCACTGCATTCAGGATGCAGTTGAGCCTCCTTCCTCCCAGGGTCCTCAGCCATGAACTGTTGTTGAGTGACACAGCTTGGCACTGCACAGCTAACACAATCTTCTGTACTTTCCCAATGTACAAACAGCTCCCCAAAACTCTTTAGCCAGTTTTAGGCCCTTCTTCGGCTCCTAAAAGTGTCTCCTTTTCAGCAGCTTTTCAAAGTGCTAATTCGCAGCCCACTGCTCCTTTTCTTGCATTGTCTTTACTCCTTCTAAAATAAATCTCTCCTTCCCTGACCCTATTTAACTGTCTTGTAGTGGTTACAGAGACAGCAGCCTCCCAATTCAGTGGGATTAACACTGATACTGATCTACTATTTCATTTCTTTGCTGATTAGAATTAGTCTCTCCAACTGTTGTTTCAAAGATCAGCATCATTCTTTTTGCAGCACTGATATTTTTCAGCTCTACAAACTCTTACATTTTCTAGCCTGATGAAAGGTCCACATAATCAGCTAGTGTAACCATTTATACAACACAATCCATGGAAATATACATAATGAGAAGGGAAAACTTTAGTCTTGTTGATGGTCATTTATGGTCGTGTGCTGAAGTACTGTAACTGGTTTTAGATATTTTGTTTAAAAAAAGTTGGCTAAATCTTGAGCTATGTAAGAAAAGTGATGGTAAGCTTGCAAAATAAGACCCACGGTATGATGTTAAATTGAGAGAATTAATCATGTTAATTCCAGGAAGTTTAAAGTGACCTCTTACTGTCCACAATAGAAAGGAAACCAAAAAAAGATGATATTTGATTATTCTCATTAGTTAACAAGAAAGAAAGAAAGAAAGAGAAAAAAAGTGGCCCTAAGCATTGCAAGGAGAAATTTTGGATTGTATATCAGGGAAAAGTTTATAAACATAAGGACTCATAGCCAAGGAAACCAGCTGCCAAATGAAGCTTTGGAATCAGCACCACTGAAGATATTCAAGGCTCTGCTAGACATCCATCTATCAAAAAAGGATAAAGAAATCAGTCCAGCCACAATGTAGGGATAATCCAACAGAGTTCCCTGCCAAATTTCTACCCCAAATAGTGTATGATTTAGTTGGAATGGAAAAGGAAAGCACTTTGGCTTGCTAGATATTTCACTGATATAATCTTAAAAGCACAAATTCTTCTGTCTTTTAAAGAAATTATTACTAAGTAACTTTTTAAAAAAATTTATTTATTGTAACTGGAGTGTGTAGGCTTTGCTGTAGTTTCAGACACATTGATCATAGCTCAGAATGTTGTTACATTTTCTTGAAATTTAAAAAAGTCTATTTAGAATAAAAAAATAGCTCTTAGAATGAAAAATTGTTTCACGACACCTTTTCATAGCAATTCTCTGGACATTGTCAGATCACTCATACCAAGCCTAAGGAAAGACCGTCAGGAAGATATTTATTTTTTGCATACTTAATTAGAGGTACGAAGGATGGTAAGACTGGAGGGTTAGGAGGGTTATAATGGTATTGTTAGCTTTCTACCTCTATGTCACAACTTCAAACACAGGCCAAGAGGGATATTTCTCATTCATTACTTCTGAGTTACTGTTCAGATGGGTGGTAATGACCTAGTTCTAGTGGGTAGGTAGGTAGCATTCATACAGTACAGTGTTCAAGACTGAATTGAGCTAGCAGGCTAAGACTACTGGTCATCAAGAACTGAAGTTCAGATTTTTAAGGGTATCTAGGCCTTTAACATTCAAGTAGTTGCCTATTGCAATTTTGAGGAGTTTGAAAGCATTCACTTTGAGCTGAAGTAAGCGGAGTTAAGGTACCTAAGCTCTTTACAGAAAGCTAAGTATACATTTATCTGGAACATTGAACACCTTTAAAATTACAGCCTAGCACCCTCAACAAATTTTCAATGAAACTGTGATTCACCACTTTTCAATGCAGCCTCAATAAGCCTCTGTTTTCCCCATTGTTTATACCAGCACATACTGTAAAAGAGAAAATGGCTGACAGTTTGTTAGCTTTCAAGTACACTACGGCAAACGTAGTCTCCTTTCACAGCAATGTCTTCCAAGGTATCAGTCATATCAGAGATAGCAGGCTAGTACAGAGATGAAGCAGATAAGACAGTTTTAAAGAGGCTGTTTCAGAAATAGAATTAGCCTTAAACAACAAATGAATCTTCAGACTAACTGAGTGAGTACTGATTTTCTGCAGAAATATGACACGTAGAATTTAATATTTGCAAGCACAGTACCGTGCATACCTTGCATTCCCTAATTTATACTGTAAAAATTGGTGCTAGTTTCTAAGAAATGCTGTAGAGTAGATCAAGGCTAATTCTTTGCAAAAGTAAGTCTGCCACATTGTCACTCTGCATTATAAAAATGTGTCACATGATGGAAGGGAAGTATGAATATCTGCTATCTGATGTACACAATTGAAAAGGGAAAACACAGAGTGAAATCATCAAGCCACATTAGCCAAAGTGAATAGATAAGAAAGGGTATAACACTGGAATTGTAAACAATCAAGCAGAGATTACACCTCTATGTGGAACTGTGCATGGTTTTTAGATGTGAAAACTAAAATATTGATAGTAGAAAAAAAAAAAATCTAGCACTCCTTATCACAGAAAATGTTCAAAATGCTGTATGGATGGGGCAATAATCATTATGGGTATAAAAAAATGCTGTCTTCTGTGTCACTTGAAACTGGTCTGCAAACGACACAACTTATAAGCAAGGAAATTAACTGCCACTGGACTCTGATTGGGCTCATGTACCTATGTGCGTCCTGTGCCCTCACAACCAGCTTCTTGCCACTGCTCCGACAGTGTCACCGACTGTGTGCCACAGCTCTCGCTGCTACCCCATCAGCCTGGCCTGGCATCCAGCCCACCCTTCTCAACCACCACAGGAAGCAGGTCATGCATGTGCTGCTCATCGCCTCCATCTTCCCTTCTGAACGTTTCTGTGAAACCACATGTGCTCAAGTTTGTAAATATGGACATCAGATAAAATGCAAGAAAGCCTCACCATCGGAAGATCTTGCCTTTGAATGTGGCAGAGTCTCTATTTTCTTCGTTCCTTCCCCCTCCACCATCGAGACAGAAACCAGGATGACAGGAAGAGTGCACCATTTCCTCTCAAAGAGACTCATTACTGCTGTCAGTAGCTCACATTTACCTGATTTTGCTCTTTCGGTGTTGATGCACTTTCAGCTGCACAAAATATGAGACTTACCTGTACTTTTTGAGTCGCTTAAGTAGGACGTTTTGGTAGAGGAAACAGTCAAATCAGGTTACCACATAACGGGAGCTTTTATAGTTGACCATTCAGGCAGTGCTGCTGGCTGCTGAGCTAGCTCTTAGTGAGAATGTGCAAGTTGTGCTATTTTTACTTGCTACTTGTCTAGTGCTGGACTTGTTTGGAATAATTAATTTATTCTTGCATATACAGGTATATATCTAGCAACAAGAATTGAGAGGAATTTTCTGAAGCTTATAGAATTCTCACGAGACTTCCATTGAGGAGGGAGAGAGAAAACCTCGCTGAAAGAAGCTTTAAATGAACTTTAGAAAAAAAGTCCAAATACATTTGACGTTCCCCTCAAAATACTCACGTTTTTGCCTGTGGCGAGCACACTTCATTACCCTTGTCACACCACCTCATAGCTTCTTGTTAACTTTTTGTATTTTACCCGCTCATCTAGTTCAGCGGATTTTATTCCCCGGTTTTCAGCCACTACCCTTTCCTAGTTTTCACTCTTAAAAGACACCATCTGGCTTTACCCCCGGGGTTTCCTAGACAAGGGCAATCTAGTTAGCCTTGTGAAATCCAAACCCCAGGCAAAACAAAAACTGTATAAAACCTCCACAAGACAGGCTTTCTCACTTGTGTGCGAGGGGCATCTATATTACCCATAGCAACTGTCAGAACAGAAACCACATCTTGATCAGTAAGTTATCTTCTCAACCAACTTAATCTTTCCCCAAAACTTTTCCTTTCAATTTACTGGAGTTACTACAAGTCTGTTCTGGTCAAGAGAAAGTTTGACCAGTGTGTGTGTGTAATTACAGAGCTTCAGAGTAGAACATCATGTAAGAAACTGTCTATAAAAATGCTTGGAATAAAGTAGATTGAGAACAGATTTACTAAAGAAATTAGGAAGTCATTCCAGTGTTCTTTTCTGTTCTAAATAACATAGTGCAAATAAATCTCTGAGGCAAGATTCTGGACAAAGACATTCCTTTGAAAAGAGACCACAAGATTCCTGGTCGTCTTAATGGAGAAAACAGAAGGAATTGGTCTCAGTCTGGGACTCTCAAAATGCTGATCCGTTCAAACAATGTGGACAAGCACAGAATATTGTCCAATGTATTCATCCTTGAGCAGAAAGAAACTGAATTTCTGTGTGCTCTGACTGTCTCATAGGAGCTGGGAAGAAAAAAAAAAAAAGAACCCCTCCCTTTCTTTTTTATGTTTGCTAGTTTCCAAAGTTTCTAAAGGAATTTATTTGGGCAAGGCATTTTTAGCTGTATATCTGATTTTCCCTGAGAAATTATGATCTAGTTGCACGGTTCAGTGGTTTGGAGCCAGATATTCTTTTATTTCAGGCTTTGGGAATCTAAAGTCAGTAGGGAACTGCATCTCTACATAGGTGCGATTCCCTAGTGCTGGCCACAGAGTGAGGACTGAGGTGAGTTCTCCACAACAACACAGCCATCCCAACTTCTGAACTATAAAGACTTCATTTTTATTTTCATCATTTGTTGATTTTGTTGTCTCTCCTGACTTAACAGTTACTCTTGTGTGTCTTCATAGGAAGAATGTGTACCATGGTCCTGCTCTGACAGCACAGGCTCAGTGAAATGAAGAAGACAAGCAAGTTTTCTCCTGTTGTACATCATGAAAAGGTAAAAATATGATCAGTCACTTTCTCTGCTTGCAGTCACAAGATTGGAAAGGAGGGTGTATGTAGCGATAGTTGGGGACGAGTGATATAGGTAATAACTTTCAACCTTGTTAAATGCTCTGTGAAAAGCAGTATATATTGCTGTCTGCTCTCAATATGACTGAGATTGTATGACATTTAGATGATAAAAGACGGTCATGTAAGAGGTAGGTGACGTATCAGATGTGCTATCTTTGCTTTACAATGTTCCCCAGTGAAAACCACAATTTCACTTTGGTTTAATGAGCATGCCCTGATGACATTGGTAGGTTTACATTTTGACATGATCAGAAGAGTAGAAGTAGACTGGCTAATGTCTGGCTAAGCAGGGAGCAGTGTCTGATATTAATTAGGTAGTTAGAATTTTGCAGTCTAGAACTGGGTTTTTGTTGCTCTTTGAGCATTCTTGTAAAATGGTGGCCTTTTCAGTCAACAGTGTACAGAGAAAAATCTTGCTGGTTGAAACTCTTGTGTCAGTTAACAAGCTCAGTTATTTAGCAACAGTCTTAGAAGGGTGACTTTTAAAGGATGTGAGATGTAAATCAGCAATCTTTTTAATCACAGTGGATGCACAGGTTCCCTCTGAGTCCTAATGAAGGAGTTTGGAGCTGGAGACCACAACATGTTTGAATTAATTTTGATGTTCATTTTGCAGATTTCCAAGGTATCTAAGATGTGGCTAATAATAATAGCAGGTGTTGTCTGTTTCTCTCAGCATGTGGCATGAAAGTACTGTGGTCACACAGCTATGCATTATTTACATGGTGTCAACATGTCAGCAAGTGGGATGGCAGAGAGCCAGACTAAATCACTTCTGATTTTAAATACAGGACACTGAATAATAACGCTGTGTCACACTTGAGGACACTGGAATCTGGCAAATCAGCAGTAGCTCAGTGTGCCAAGCTCATTTGAATGGCTTCCCCCACACCCCGAATGATGAAGGAATCAAAATCAAGAGTCAAGGAAACTGCGTAAAGTTGTGGGTTTGGTTTTTTTTTTATTTTATTTTTTCCTTGAAGCAGAAGACTGTATCCAGTAACGAGACACTCTTTGATCGCTTAATATAAAGATGCATGTGTCTCTGTCCTCATGCAGGAGTGTCTACTCCTGAGAATGGGCAGCCATCCTATGCTACATCTTTTTGCCGTTTATCTTTGTTGTCTTTGTACATCTCTGTAAATCTGTTTGGTACGATTACTTTCTTTCATTAGTTTTTTGCAGAAGCTAGTGTAACAGGTCCACAATCTCAAATGGTAAGTGTATTTGTAAGAGGCAATCACATTATTTAGAATGGGTGCTTTAAGGGTTTGAAGTCTTCAAAAAAAATCTAGGAGTGCTGTTCTCAGCCATTGCTTCTTCTGCACCAGCTCTGATTTCTGTATCACCCCTAGAGCTGGTTCACCTTGCCAGCTGGTAGAAAACTAACTCAGCAAAATAAAACCATGAATAGTTTTCTCTTAGTTTAGTAATCCAATTGGGTTCACCAAGGAGCCACATGAAAATCAGAGAAAGTGGAAAGGAAGGAATGGGCCTGCATGCCAGGGAAGGAAGGATGCAGGGAGAAGTGGAGGGAGCAGGACTGTTAGATAAGCAGCTCCTGTGCACAACAACTGTCTACAACAGTAGAAGGAAAAAAAAGTATAATAGAAGTACTGTAAATAGAAGTTTCTCTCATGGGATGTACCTTCAAATACTTTACCCAATAAAGTAAATGTCACTGTCCTCATTTTATAGGTGGGGTAACTGAGGGTGTGATGTAGCTTGTTGGTGGTGGCACAGTAGAGGTGGGACTAAAGCAGAAATGGCCTTAACTCCTAATCAAGGACACTGCTTTCTGTCCCTCTATAATGAGTATCCCTAGGGCAGTGATGTCAGACAGCTGCTGAAGTTTGTGTTCATGGGGAAGATGAGACCCCAGGCAGTGCACTCTCCTAGCTAGTGCTCGATGGTCTCTTGGCAGTGTTGTGTTGTTTCCAGCTCTGCCAGGGAATCTTCTTTGCAAATCTATCTTCAACAACTTTCTTTTATGTCCTTTACATAGAGCTGAACTCTGTCCTGGATAGGAGCTGAACATTTAGGATGAGAGGAAATGGCCTCAAGTTGCGTCAGGGGAGGTTTAGATTGGATATTAGAAAAGATTTCTTCACTGAAAGGGTTATTAAGCATTGGAACAGGCTGCCCAGGGAAGTGGTCATCCACCATCCCTGGAGGTATTGAAAAGACGTATAGATGTGGCACTTAGGGACATGGTTTAGTGGTGGACTTGGAAGTGTTAGGTTTACGGCTGGACTCGATGATCTTAAAGGTCTTTTCCAACCTAAATGATTCTATGATTCTATGAAATCAGCCATACTGCAAAACCTCACTCTAGAATGGTTAATGCACAGGGAAGGAGCTGTTGGAAGGTTAAAAGAAGCATCCAAAATACTGGGATTAATTTTACCTTGTCACCATAATACCTTTTTTATGAAACTAGAGCTATGTGCTCATAAAAAAACATTTGCTTTTTTTTATTTTAAAGGATAATGCAACCATTGGAGTCTGTGCACAGTTCTTTCAAGTTAAATGCTTAGTTCAACATTTCACTTCCATTTCCTGGTAGAAAATGTTTTATATGAAAGCAAGTTTAACCTTTCAGAAGGGTTCATTTACTGTTACGTTTGGTATCAGCTTTCCAAAAAATGCAGTCTGCATTTGGCGTATTATAGGTTCTGGTTTTAATAGTGGCTTAGAAAAAAAAAGAGTCATATACCATAAGTCAGAAATAAAATATTGCACCAGAATTCTCTCTATACGTGAATTCACCATGTGAGAGAGTGGTTTAAAGTAAGTCTGATCACTTAAAGCCAAGACTTGGGCTCAATCTATCCATGAACCAGCTGGTAACAAATAACACATTCAACTCTCGGTCACAGGAAACTGTTAGGTTGCCTTTTTATAGACAACTACAGCTCTACAGCTCCTGAAGCACAAGGGAATATCATACGGACTTGGAAAGTGTTGAACACCTACCATATGCACATAAAGAAGGGTAATAAAGATGAAAGGCCTGAACTGAGCTTTAATTCCTATTTTTCTGCTTTTGATTTATCAGCTGCTTCTGCACTGCTGCAGTTTTCTTTGGCCTAAAATTAGGTAGAAGATGCTTGAATTGCTTCGTTTGATCAAATCAGTCAAACTTAGGCTTCCCTCTCTGTCAGTGTAACAGATGATAAACGTAAAACTTTAAAGTACTTTCTTGCTTTCTTTTCAGCATTATTGTGCATTCATTTCTGAAGCGCTGACTGCTATAACAATCCACTGCAGTGGGCAGTTCCTGGCCATGTGTCAGTCTTACAGAGGTGCTGCAGTCATGGTGAGATGGGCATTGAACTGGTAGAGCTGTATCAAGGTGACTCTGAAGTAGAGGTAGGGCTGACTTGATTGGGTACAGGGCCATAAAAACATGGCTGAGCTGCTTTTGGGACCTTAACAGCTTCTCTGCATAGTGCTGCAGTATGCTGTGGGACTATCTCAGCTGTCAGGTTTGCTCAGGAGTCTCTGCACTGTGGTCCGTCGCCGTGTATGGATGTATTCTAGGAATTATCCTCCACAGGACTTCTGCCATCAATAAGCTCCTCTTACAGAAAAAACGGACTTCAGGCAGGCCTAGCCATGAGTGAGACGATAAAGGCTAATCCTCTGTGCTGCTGAGCCTCAGCTTCTAATAAAGGACTCAGAACTTGTAAAGGTAAAGCCTCAAAGTAAGTACAGATTTACAGAGGGAGGGAAGATAAGAGGGTTGTAGCCCACCCATTAAGATCACCTGGTCTCAATATATGGTAGCAGTCAGCCTTTGTGCGACACAAATCCTAACCCTGTTCCAGGGAGTAAGATTTCCAAGAATTTTGCTGGCAATGTACTTGTCAAAGTTGGGTGCACTACAGAGACTGTGTCTGTCAGTCATACATAACAGTTTTATCACCCCTTGAACTGCAGCACCTAAGTCTGACAGTGATGGCGAAGCAGAACCTTAGTAAAATAACATTTATGACATTTAATTTCACTAATCTTTTCTGACGATGAATGCATGTCCAATGCTTTGAAGATGGAAAGGTCTGCAAAAATGCAAACTATTATTTTATCTGGAAATGTGTTTTGTGGCATCCCAAAGAATATTCACATTTCTTATTCCTTTTTTGTGCATGTGCAGGAGTTCTCATGAATTTTCAGCAGTGAGTCCATATGGGAATAATTTCATTGTGAGAAGAAGGCTTCCATTCTATCATGAAAAAAGGCTGCATGAAAATCACGGAAAGCTACAGAAGAAAGTATCAGTCATTGTTTGAAAGCATTGTGGCCTATGGAGATGGAAAACAGAATGTGGATTTGCCTCCAAATTTTATAAGCTTCTAGAAACCCAAATGATGAGAAACAAATGAGACAAGTTCACAAAAGTAGCGGTTGCTTAAAAAAAAAAAAATTCTTAAAGCCCTGTTGCTTTTATGATGAACAGACCTGGTGAGAAGGATATTAATTATCTTGAATACCATCATTTAAACATGTAGCGCTATTCCCAGTATTTTTTGGTTGCCACCTAGATTAGTGATATACTCCTCAGTTGCTAACAATGAAGTTATCAGCCACTGGAACGAATTATTAAGAGGAACAGTGAGTTTACCATTTCCCGAAGTCTTCAAACTGAGTGTGGATGGTATGCTTCAGCAAACAACGGAGACACAGCTGGGTGAAATTATATGGTCGTACTAATGAGAAGGGAACATGAGATATTCTATGTGGTCCTTTCTAGCCTTAAGAGCTATAGGTGTATAATTTCACAAATACCGTTACAAAGAACTCCTTAGAAGTAGTGACTACCATAGCAGCAATGTGAATCCATCTCCTGATTTGGGGTAGATTATTCCAAAGTATTTAAAAAAATTACAGACTGTAGTACTGTTTCTACATGTTTCTGTCACTACAAGTCATATTACTAGCATAATTTTACAATATTGGAAATCCCTTTTTGAGGACTAAAGAGACACTTCCTCTCCCCCAAAGCTTAATGTACTTCAGTTCATGAAAGAATGTATAAAGAAGTAAGCATGGCACACTGCTGCTTTCCTACCTGATGTATTTCAGTCATTAAAATCTGAAATAAGTAAGCTAGATTCACTCAGTGAAATAAAAGACAATCCATGAAGGAAATTCTAAGATATTTCTCATTGTTGTTAGACCATTTGTAAGCTAAACTTTAATTTTCTCCTCCTTGTAGGGTGATCTGGCACACTGTTGAAAAGAGAACGTTAAAAGAAGATTCCCCCCCCACACCCCCCATAGCAGTCCTCCAGTTGAGAACAGCTAAACCATTTTTTCCCCCAGATTTCCAGTGTTTTGGGGCATTGGGCATTGCAGAAACTGAAATCTAATGGGATAGTTGGAAGCTTGGGAAACCTGTACCTGGCTGAACAGCTGGACATGAAAAGAAATAGTTCTTCAATGTTGAGATTTTCTTTCTTCTGTAAAGAAAGAATGAATTAAGTGACTACATGCTTGGAAGAAAGACCTTACCATTTCGTGGTCCTCTCAAACATCATCTTTTTAACTCCACTGAACTGTTTCTCTGATAAAAACCCTGTAGCCTACAAAGGGCTTTGAGTATATGTATAGCATATACTGGTATCAGCAAGCGCCACAACGGTCACAAAAAGTATTTCTTCAGCATGGTTAAACCGTCTCATTAACCAGAAGACAAAATTACTCCTGTGCCAGTATGTCTTCCACCCACAGGGGTGGATTTGACAGCATAGCTAGGACAGCATAGTTCGGATGTCCTAACTAACACTAGAAGATCTGACAAAACAACATGGTATAGCTCTTCAACTATTTCAGGCAAAGCTGATGATTTTGTGTCCAGAATGGATATGCATAATTCCAGGGGCAGATTTTTAGTTTTTAGATTGTAGTCAGTGGCCAGTTACCCTCGTTTCTGTGAGCGTCTAAAACTCTCTTTGTGGCTCACTTCTTCTACATATGTATGTTGTGCCTAAATAAATATCTCAACTGTCCCTCAGCTGGAGAGCTGTCTGTAAGACATGCTTTGGCCAAACACAGTCTGTCACTCAGATACGATGAAGAGAGCACAATATAAGAGAGCCCAAAGGAAATTTGATAGCTTGTCATACACTGGCATTCATATTGCTTTATCAAGCAGTCTTTTCTGGTCTTAAGTTCTATAAATTTATAACTTGTGCTGATTCAAGTAAGTTCAACTTTCCCTTGCTACTGTGTTTTGTGCTCTTAAGAAAAGATGATTGGAAAAGCTGGATGCTGAAAAATAGGAGTGGCCTCTGACTGCTCTTAAGCAGTTAAAATATATTATCTTTTAAAAAAAAAAAAACAAGCCAGTTTGTCGTAACAGTTTCAGCATCAACAGTGGCTAATCTATTTGCCATGCAAAGGCCATAATAAAATATAGGTGTGTATGTTTAATACTTTGATTTCATGAATCTACAAGAACAATTTCGGGTTGATTTGGTTGAAGGAACTCCTTGGGTTTAGTCCCCTAAAGACTATCTGTGTAGCTCTCTTTTAAAAACTATAATAATAAAAATAAAAAAAAAAGGGGAGGGGAATAAGAAGTCGCTAAACATTTGAAAGGTTGGAGGTCTACACTGTTTCCATTCATGGAGATGGTTCTCAAAAGTAATTTTTGAGCCACACTGCAAGGAAACTGGGAAGAGCTTGAACTGCTAATGTTCCCTTTGTTGTGTGGATATACAGAAAACAGTTTTCTTGTCCCACAATGATTGTGTTGATTTTGAAATTTTAGGCCTGGCATGGGGCTCAGTGAATATATGAGTGACTTAAGAAACAAACAAACATATTTCATTTTAATGCTGACCTTTTTTTTTCTTTTTTAACCTTTTAATATAAACTAAATTAAGTTTCAACAGGAGAAGATGCTTTTAACCGCAAAACCAAGACTTTTTGTTTTAAAAATGTTGAAATGGCACATTTCTAGAATTTCAAAACCTGTTTTTCTGATTTTTTTTGAGGACAGGAAGCTCTTCTGGGAATAATTTCAGTTTTGATGAATTGTCAGTTGTGACCATCTCTTTCTTCTCTATGAAAGCCCTGTTCTCACTCCCAACACTAAACCCAGGCTTCCAATACTTTCCAGAAGTCTAAGGTATGATTGCCTAAGGTATGAGTTACCTTACTGATGCATTAGAGTGAGACATAGATTTTGGGCAACTGTCTTTATCCCCTGGTGCAATAAGACAACAGTGAGAGTGTTGTGATGGTCTGAATGGGGATTCTTCTTCCTCTACAAGTACTTGAGATCGTAATAGTTCTGTGTTTTGTGTTTCTATATTTCACATACATAGTGTTTCATGTCAGTTACTGGTTCACAATTTGTAAACAAGTAGACATGAGTTACATGTATGCTAGAAATTAATTTCCTTAACACACTGAGTGCTTTTTTTCCATTACATCTGTCAAGAAGGATTATTTTCCTATAACCAATGACCACGGTTGTGTTGACGGGACAAAATTTGATGCCTTCAGTGAAGGATTATTAATGAACCCTGCTTTAAGAAGTCTGGATGGCTCTTATACCTGGAAATGAACACTCGATTTTTTTCACTTTTGATGGCAATATTTGCATATACTTGCATTAACCTAGAAATAAATTCCTTTCATGATTTGACTGAATGGACCATCTGTTCTGCTAGGGAGAAACTAAGGAACAAAGTGCCTTTCAGCCAGAGGACTCACCTGCTCTGCAGGCTGGAGATGGAGGAGGCCCCAGTGGTGGAAGCACCAAGGGCTGGGTAAGGTCTGCACAAATACCGCCAAATTATTGCAGTGAAAATCCTTATGCTTCTCTCCTGTGTGAGAAGAGAAATCCAAGCTAAGGTGTTCAGAGCTCTGAAAAGAGGGGTTGGTTCATAGGGATTGAATAAGGAAGTTACCAAATAAGCGGGAAGGGGTTTCTTCCTTTCTGAAACCAAAAAGGCCTTGCACTCCACAGGCTCTTCCCTTCCCTCCTCCAACCGAGCACTACTGTATAATGTCTACCAGTTAGTAGATGTATGTTACCTTATATGTGAACAAAGTACTGGCGTTTTTAAGAGCTTTAATAGCTCGTAAGCCTGCTGTTTGGTAATATTTTAAATGTGTTTTATTCATAAAATTGCGTAATTTACTCAGCTATACTTCCATAGTCATCGCTAGTGAGTACAGCTTTAGAGTGTCAAGGCCCTGGGAGCACCAACAGGCCCCAGTGTCCCCACCTGGGGCTCCCCTCACCCTGCCCTTGGCACAGGACCCATGTCAGCCCCTGGGGCCGTCAGCCTCTGCCCCAGCAACGCCGCAGCAGGGCTGGGCTCCTGCTCCCCGTGGCCCTGCCCTGCCTGGCTGTGGGCCCCACCGAGCCAGGCCCACCCGCAGGCCCACAGCCTGGCATGGCCTCGGCCTGTACCGGTCCCTAGGGAGGAGCCTGATGCCCGGGGCTGGAGCGGCCCCCATGCCCCCGGC